>NW_027070218.1:257440-307546 GCF_002906115.3 Quercus suber
AATAATAATCACAATAAAATGGAACATCAAAGTGAGGAAAAATGCACAAGTCAGGCACGCATTGTGACACAGAAAAAATGGGGCGCTGCCCACTGGAGTACATTTAAGTTTTGTACAATGCAACAAAGCATCCCTCTGCCATCAAAAACTTATAGGGCCGCCATTAAGGGTGAATTCTTTAAGCGAAAAATTATCTAGACAATTTCTTCCTTCACAGAGTATCTGATTTATAACTGTTAATTCATTTGTCATCGTCATCCCACCATAGCAACTGAGTGGAAAATTTTAAGAGAATCAGAGAATGAAGTCATGCAAATATAAAAGTACTTAAAACAATAAAATATCAAAAGATATGAAAAATATATTCACCATTCAAATCAATCAATCAATATATATATATATATATATAAAAGTAGAGACCTTGTATGAGAAATCATAAGGTTTTATCAAGTGACGCATTCTATGTAAAGAGAATTGAAATATTCTCCAAGTGTCACATCAAAGATAAGAATAAATTAAATATTGATCTTTTATTTCAATTGGACCAATGTTTCAAGGTTTTTCTAATTAACAAATAAATATTCTTTGTATACTCTGATTCAATGTTTCAAGATTTTTCGTCCTTCACACGCGCACACAAAACTCTTTACATTATAATTCACCATTTTCACTTCTTGCACTTCTACCATTTTATATATACCTGCCATAACCCTTCATGCTATCTCATGTCAAATACATATAGACCAAAAACGATGTCATTTACTTTCAATCTTTCGACGACTCTTACCTAACTCTAACATTGTTGTCTCATTTAATCCTAACCCATATGAGTTGGCTACACCCAAAGAAGGGGGGTTTGCACTTTATATTGAATGACAATGGCAATTATGATTTTGATGTTAAGGTCAAACATTGTAGATTTGTAAGTTTTGTAAATTATGTGATTGATTGTGAGTGTTTGAGATATGTATTTTGTTTTAGAATTAAGGAAATTAATTTCTCACTACTTCGATTGAATAATTATAATGGATATATGTGTGCAATTTATAATTGTTGTTTTTTACGATGAACACATTTCTAATAAAGTTCTATAACAATTATGTTATGTTAATACATATACAACTTTCTCCAAAACCATCTTACATAAAACATTATGAAATTATCCATGCATCACACGGTTAACTTATTAGTTATAATAAAGTTGGAGTTCTTGAATCATAAAAAGCAAACTGGGAAATAAAATTTTAGATTTCAAGTCACCAGTTGGGTTCGTCTTTTAACTCAAAGGACTGATGAGACAGCAGGAGAGTGTTTGAAATGTGCCCTGAAATAACAGTTAGTGAGGAGATGCAATAGTAATTATTCCATGTTGTGTTGTAGACTCTCACGATGAAGTGTCAAAAAATTTTTATTTTAGAAATACAAGGAAGCGAGGACAAAATTTAGTTACAAAATTGGTTGTAGTTTTAGATTACAATCCTACTTAATATCTTTTATTGAAAGTGAATTTTGACAAATTCACCATTAGATTACATATTCTTCTTATATTCTTCATACTTGTAAAATTTATAAAAAATTAAAAATTAATAGCTATGTTATCAATAAATTATTTAAATTGTAAGTTTTTTTTTATTTTTTATTTTGAAATTATGTATAAAATATAAGCATATAAATTATATAGTAAGTAATATCCGATTGACACAAAATTTAATGTGTATTAAGAGCGTAAAGAACATGAAATTTAACGGTTAGATTTTCAAAATATGTAATAATGTCTATGTAAAAATGTCTATTTTATTAAGTAAGGTTACAAACAATTTTATAACTAAACTTTGTCCATATATATATAATACATTGTTTACAAAAATATGAAGATTATTATATGCACAACTAAGGATGCGTTTCACGAAATCAAGTTATGCAGGCAGCATTTAGTCCTATCTAATTCGGCCTAGGACTAAGTGATCATTCTCACACAGTTGAGGATCAAATAGTGAAGAGTTTAAAATGAAAGCTAAAAGCCTTTAATAATGGTATTATCTCAAAGCAGGTGAAGTGACTCAAATCAAGAGAGCACTAAGTAATCCACCTTTCATTTTCATACCATTGACGGTTCGAAAGTCAGAGGAAGCTAAAAGGATCTACAAGCTATTGAGTTATATAAATCATATGATTGTGTTAAGCATTCAAATTGAAGCAAGTCCTTATTTCACTAACTTCAATTTCACTATAGAAAACTACATATTCAAAAAACAAAAACAAAAACAAAAATCTTCCTAAATTACAACTTTATAAACATGAAACCATATTAACATAAGGAACCATATTAACATAAGAATATGTTCATGTTACGATCGGCCACAAATACTCTTGTCCCCCTCCTTTATATATATATATCTCTCTCTCTCTCTCTCTCTCTCTCTCTCTCTCTCTCTCTCTCTCTCTCTCCGTTAACCTCTCTCCCTCTCGAGTCTCAAACCATCAGCCTCTCTCTCTCTCGAACTATTAGCCTTTCTCTCAAACAACCATCATCAACCATCTCTGCCACTTGAAGCCAGATACCCACACTTTTCTTGTAATAACGGAGAAAATAAAAGCTAGAAGACCTATGTCTTTGTGAAAAAGGTATTCTCTCTCTCTCTCTCTCTCTCTCTGTGTCCTTATTTATAGCTTTACAATATGCTTGTTGGTTAGACCTGGTAGTAGGGGCCACAATGTTTTTGTATGTTTTGACTTTTGACTGTTTGTTGGTCCCTGTCTGCATTTGTTTGTTTGTGGTTTACATTGTGATCCATGTGTTCCTTGTGTGCCCTTTTTGAAGAGAATTAAGTAAGCCTAATATTATTGTATGAGGGTTTTTTGTGTACTTCAAGTTTTGATGACTATGCATATGTATGTTTTAGTATGACAGAACTATTGAAGTAAGTGTTGTGTTGTTACTTAAATATTTGATTAAGTGTTGTGTTGGTAAATACTTTGTTAAGTGCTGTGTTGTCTGCATGCAGAATGGAATATCTTATTAGGTGTTGTGTTGGTAAATGAGTGTTGTTTTGCTAAATAAGTGATGTTTTGTTCTGTAACTAGCATTGTTTAATTGGTTTTGGGGGGTATGTTGCATGCAAAGTGAACGATTTCATTAAGTGTTGTGTTGGTAAATGAGTGTTGTTTTCTTAAATAAAAGTTGTTTTATTCTGTAACTAGCATTGTTTAATTGGTTTTGGGGTTATGTTGCATGTAGAATGGATGAGCTATTTAGTATATCTATGCATCATGGTGGCTATTTTACTAAGAATCCTAAAAAATATGTGAGAGGTATAATAGATGTAGTTGATAATTGTGACCCTGAAAGGTGGTCTAAGGTTGAGATAGAGGGTATATGTAGGGACTTTAGGTACACCTCTATTAGCAAGCTGTGGTATAAAATGTCTGGTATGGACCAAGAAATGATAAATTTCCATTTGGTTGTTGATGATCATGATGCCATGTACATGATAGAATTAGTGAGGGGTCATGAAAAGATTCATGTGTATGTAAAGCAACCAGTAGATAACCCTATATTAGTTGATAAAGGAGAGGATGTTGGTGAGGGTGTGCAACCATTGGCAGTGGAGCAAGACCTTATAGGTTATTATGACAATGATGATAGTGATGACAGTGAACATGATGACCATGATGGGGGTGAATTTTACAATTTTTATGATAGTGATGACATGTATGCTAATTATCAAACTTTTAACAATGAAGATGAGCCAATCGAGGTAGATGATAAACAGGTGTATGCTAGGAGAGTAGGTGAAAGACCTGTTATTGAAGAGGTTAATGCTGATATTCCCATTGAGGTGGCTACTTCTCAAATGGGTTCAAGGAGAGTAGATAAAGAACCTATCATTAAGCATCCATCTGAGGTCTTTCATGTAAGTGATAGCAGTGATAGTGAGGGAAGTGATGGTTGGGGAAGTGGCCTAGAAGATGAGGTAGAGTTGAACCATGGTGTTAGGGACTTTGTCGAAGACAATAGTGACAGTTGGGATGGTAAGGATGCTGATGATGTTGTTGAACCAGGCCAAATAGGTGCTGGTGTAATAAACTCTGATTATGAGAGTGAGGAATTGCACAATCTTGTGGAATCATCATCTGATGATGAGCTTTGGTATGATAGTGATGATAATTCAAAGGATGATAAAAGTACACATGTGGGAGATGGAAGGGGACAAAAAAATGAGGAAGTGAGGAAGTTCCCTTTGTTTAAGCTAGTGGCTAAGGCAGAGCATATTTCTTTTAAGAAAGATATGTTATTTACTACACCTAAGCAATTCAAGGAAGCTATAATAGAATATGCAGTTCATGGTGGATAGGGGATCAAATTTGTTAAACATGATCTACAAAGGGTAAGAGTTGTCTGCTAGGAAAATTGCAAGTTTGTTGCCTATTTAATAAAGGTGCCAAGGGAGAGGAACTACCAACTAAGAACATTGACTTTAGAACACACATGCTCTAGAAGTTATAAGAATTCTAAGTGTACTTCATCATACATTGGGAAGAAGTTGATGAAGAAGGTGAAAAGTGAGCCTAATATTAAGCTGAGAGACATCCAAGATACTGTCCATGAGAAGTATACCCTAAACATAAGTGCAGGAAAAGCAAGCAGGGCTAGGGATAAGATTCGAGAATATGTTGATGGGGCTTATACACAATAGTACAACCAACTTTGGGAGTACTGAGAGGAATTAAGGAGGTCTAGTCCTGACAGTACCATACTTATTAAGGTACATACCCTTAATGATGAGGATTAGCAGCTGAGATGGACTTGGTGTGTGGGGTGCCTTATTTTGAGAACTATATATATATTTTGAGGGCTGCAAGAAGGAGTTTTTGGTTGGATGCAGGCCATTCAATGGTTTGGATGCCTGCCATTTGAAGAACAAGTCAAGGGGCAATTGATTACTACGGTATGCAAAGATCCTAATGAAGAGTATTTCCCACTTGCATATGCAATAGTAGAGGCTGAAACTAAGGACTTTTGGACTTGGTTCATCAATCTGTTACTTGCAAACATAGGTTAGAATATAGGAGATGGGTGTTTATGTCAGACCAACAAAAGGTACGTAGTTTATTCTCCATTTGGTTTTTTTAATCTTCATTTACTCATTGTATCTTTAAGACACTAACTTCACATATTTTCCTGTGATACTGTTTGTGACAGGGGTTGGTGCAAATTTTCATTGATAAGTGATCACAATATTAACATAAGATTTGCTACAAGCACCTCTATAACAACTTTGGGAAGAACCATCCTAGTGTTCTAATCAGAGATATGTTTTGGAGGGCAGTCAAGGCAACTTATAAACAAAAGTTTGATAAGGTGATGGATGAGCTAAAAGAAATTAATGCTGATGCACACAGTTTGTTGGATGCTTATTCAACAACAAAATGGGCCAGACACATGTTTAGTGAGGATGGCTTGACTGACACTATACTAAACAATATGTGTGAGAGTTTCAACAGCAAGATTCGTAAATTCAGGTCTAAGCCTATAATTAGCATAGTATGTGTCTTTGTGATCCCCTACAGTTAATTAGGTTCATTGTTTGGTACTGTTTTTGGCAGGTGTTGCAATTAATATCTAATGTTTCATCGTACTTGTATATGTTTGCAACTTGAGTGCATCAGGCTATATCTCATGACTAGGTTTTAAGAGAACAAAGAGAAGATTTTGAGAGTAGAATTAGATATTTGTGCCAAGGTTTTGAAGAGATTGCACAAGGAAAAGCTGGCATCCAATAGGTGGTTAGCTTGTTGGGTAAGGCATACACAATTTGAAGTTAAAAATGGTCTGCAAAGTTTCACTGTTGACTTGACCATATCACACTGCAATTGCAGGAAGTGGGATATAACTAGCATACCCTGTGCTTATGCAATCCCCTTCCTATTTTTCAATAAACAAGATGTTAAGCAGTATGTTCACTCCTATTATCATGTCTCTACATACAAGGCATGCTATGAGCCAATCATAGCACCAATCAATGGACAGAATATTTGGAGACTCAGTGGTGTGACCCCAGTTCAGCCTCCCATCAAAAGAAGACCACCTGGCAGACCTAAGAAGAAGAAAGCAATGGAACCTAATAAGCCAACAAGTAGGAGAGCTGGCATCTCTAAGCAATGCCAGGCCTGTGGTAAGTTAGGGCATAATAGAAGAAATTGCAAGGGTGAGATTAGAGGAAACTCCTCATTGCTAGGCACCACAAACAGAACCAGTACATCTAACAAGGTAATATATGGACATGTGTGTAAAACAGTTGCTTTTCAATATTCAATATTAATGTGTATGAATTTCTTGTTTGTAGACCAGTAGAACCAGAAACTATTTCAATTCAAGCACACC
Organism: Quercus suber; assembly: GCF_002906115.3. Classification (NCBI taxonomy): domain Eukaryota; kingdom Viridiplantae; phylum Streptophyta; class Magnoliopsida; order Fagales; family Fagaceae; genus Quercus; species Quercus suber. The sequence continues at coordinate 263,826 of NW_027070218.1, forward strand.
ATCACTGGCTAAGATAGCCTCAGCCACACCATTTGCACCATACCAGGCCAGTATGCATAGCTTTAGTCCAAGTGCACCACCTCAGTCTAGCATGCAAAGCCCATCCACTCCAAGTGCACCATACTAGTCCAGCATGCACAGCTCATCCACTCTAAATGCACCATACCAATCCAGCATGCCCAGCTTCAAGTCAGGTGCACCATCTCAGGCCAAGACAAGCTCAGCCACTCAATTTGCAACATCTCAAACCAGTATGCACCAATCCAGTCCAAGTGCAACACCTCATTCTAGGACAAGTTCATCCAATCCATTTCAAGCTAGCAGAAGCACATTCATCCACTCTTATACACAGCAACACAGCTCCACTCCAAGTGCACCACACCAGTCTGGCAACACCACAAAAAATCCAGGTGCACATCATAACTCCAACAGCAACAACCCAAATCCAAGGTAGAAAAAGAAAAGAATGGTCACATAGAGACTTTGAAGGCTTCTAAGAATGCATCCAGATACATGGAAGCAATCAGACATGCTGGGAGTCAATCATCTGTGCATGGTCCAAGGAAATGAAGAGAGAACAAGTTGATTTTCCCTTTGCTTGATGAATGTCACTTGTTTTGTGTATTTATGGTGATAAGGTTAACTATGGAACAATGTCCTGTTGTTGGCTTAACTATGTAATTATGGTGTTTGTGTAATACTGGTGTTTTGGGTTAACTATGGTAGTAAGTGTTATAGTTGAACAATGCCATGTTGTTTTGTGTAATTCTGGTGATGGTAGCAAGTGCTGTTTTGTTTAAACATGAACCCTTTGTCTTGCATTAATACTTATAGCAATGAGTAGCAGTTAATGATAAGTTGAAGATGTATTTCTATTGTCTTTGTGTTGTTTAGGTTAATATTGAATCTTGTGTCCTGTTTTGGTTTTCACAGCAATGAGAAGTTGTTAATGAAGATGTTGTGTTTAATATTTTATTGAGCTCTGTTATATATCTTGACACTAGTGATACTGACAAGTTTGTTGTGTTGATATACTTGGACCATTGGTATTTAGAGTTTCTATATTTCATGTTTAAAACAAACACTGACAGGTTTGTTTAGTTACAAGTTAGTTTAGTTACAAGTTTATTGTACCCCTCCTTCAAACCTTGTTTCTTTCCCTTTGCCCAAAAATTGATTGGATGCAGTTCAACCCCCAATCACAGGTGTTGCTTGATGACTCTTAACATATTCTATGTTTTGGTTTTAATCAAAACTAGTCGCAAACCCGCGCGTTGCGCGTGATAATTTTTTAGATAAAATACTATTTTAGTCCCTAGACTTTATAAAGAGTTTTTTTTTTTTTTTTTACATAGTTTTATCATATTTTTCATAATCTTATCTATAACATTTTTTACCATTATCATATATTTATTGGTTGATGATTTGCATAACATAGACATTAAATAAGAGGTAGAACCATTCAATAATTTTTTTTAAGTCATGGTGTATGAAGATTATGATTATATATATATATAATCCCTAGTTAGAATTTGATTAGTTTTAAGTTTAAATTTTTATTATTATATTTAATTGTTGATTTTATTGCACTATAAAATTTTCAATGTTCTCTGTATAGTCATCTCTATTTTATTTTTTACTCCTCTTTACCACTTTTTATTTCCAAATAACAATTATTAATTAACGTTTGATTTTATTTCTTTTTTTTCTTCCTTCATTTATTTTTTATTTTTATTTTATGTTCCTTTGCTAGTTGTAAATTTTATGATTATCAATAAGAAATAGATATCATGGATGGCTTAAATAGTTATAAATGTAGTTACGTTGGTGGTATGTTAAAAAGTTTTTTTTTTTTTTTCCTTCTAAATTTTCAAGGAAATATGAAAGACATTTCTCTAGTTTAGTCTCAATCAATTAAGATATCCACAATATATTAACGGAAGTAATAATGAGCCTAAATTTTTTTTAATGTATGAAGTTGTTAGGTTAGTGGTATGTCAAAGGTTTAAAAAAACAAATTAAAAATAATTCCAAGGAAATGTAAAAGGCCTTTTTTTGAAAAAAGAAATTGTGACTTTTTGAATAGTAAAAATATGATTGTTTTAATTACTTGCTTATAGATTTCATTATTAAGTTATAAACATCTAAATTAAAGTAGATGAATATATAAATACAAAATTATATGTAAAGTTACAACTGCATAAGATAAATATGTATAGATAATATATATATATATTTTATTATATTCATGAATCATTATTTCATTGTTTACTTATAAATATCTAAATTAAAGTTTTTTTTTTTTGAAAAAAAAAATCTAAATTAAAATATATGAATGTGTACAGGTAAAATTATATGAAAAATTAAAACTACCTAAGATGAACGTTTAACCACTTGTAGATGTGTGTTTTTGAAGACTAAAAGTATACACAATTGCCTTGCAAATCATCAAATTTGTTAGCTTTACAAAACATATATTTCATATTGCAAAAAACTTTACATGAACTCCTCTTTTATGACAAACTTTTTTTTTCTTCTTGCCGAAACAACTTAAGAATATTAAGACTTAAGCTAACACATGTGGTAGTTGTAAAACACGTCAATGATATGAAATATAGAAAAAACATTTTCAGTAGATTGTAATATAAACATTTTTTTTTCTCAATATTTTATGTAACTTTTCCCATAAGATCAATATTGTTGGCATCCTTTAAATATGGTACATAATATATGGGCCTAGACACATTCAAAGGGTGCTATCTAAATTATATGACCCTTTATCACACAAATATACTGATTCCCCCAATGTATGGTAAAGGAAAGCAGGTTTGTGTCTAACCATTTTCTTGATTTGTGCCGCATAATTTGATAGTATGGAGGATGTGACTGGATTTAAATGTTGAATAAAATAAGATAAGAGAAAAAAAGAGTAAAAATAAACTATATAGCAGTAAACATCAAATTATCCAAGTTACTCTATGTAATATAATAACATTATATTATTATATAGTACTATATGTATAATGAGTAGGATAATATTTAACCAAATAGAATATAAAAGATAACATCTTAAAATACAAAACTAAATTGCATGAATCCAAAATAGAATTCTAATTAACACAAAAATTCATCAACCTAAAGGATTGATGCAATGAATATAAAATATAAAAAAAAAAATCAAACACAAATTGAAAAACAAATTGAGAGAGAGAGAGAGGGAGAGAGGTAACCTTTTTTGTGTAGAAAACTATGCATAGAATGAAAAGAGAAATGTCAAATTTATAGTAAGATGTTGAGAATAAGAAGAGTCAAAATAAAGAAAAACAAAAAGGTAGAGAAAGAATAATATTAAGGAAGAAAGTAGTGGGGAGATGAAGAGATAAAAGGGAGGGAGAGTTTTGGAAAATTAATAATAAAAATCAATGTGAGCATAGCAACATTAAACACTACGCTTCAGCTTTTAGTAATATATAGATTCCAGATGACAACAGTAAAGTATTTATTATTTATATATCTGCACTTATTATTGATTTCATAATATTGTGCCACGTAAGTTTTTGTGGCTTCACAAGAGTACACATTTTTATTCTATAATATATATATATATATATATTATTGAATTTAAATTATATTTTACATGTAAATAATAGAATATATAATTCCATATACAAGAATTATCATAATAAATAATGCTAAAATGTATAGTTCCATATACAAAACTAAACATATTATAAATCTATTAATAAAAATGAAGAGGAAAAAATAAGTTGACGGAGTCCGAGGGAAGAGTGTCTAGCGATCTGGATGACCTGGTCAATCGGACGGACTCTCCCTTTACCTCCCCCGTCAATTCCTTTCCCCTACCATATAAGTTTCGTATGCCACAGATAGAAAATTACGATGGAGTCAAGGATCCTCTAGACCACCTAGAGACCTTCAAAACCTTAATGCATCTTCAAGGGGTGGCAGACGAAATCATGTGTAGGGTCTTCCCTACAACGTTGAAGGGTCCAGCAAGAATTTGATTCAGTCGACTGACGCCGAACTCCATCAGTACTTTCAAGGAACTGTGCGCTCAATTCACTTCACACTTCATAATAGGACACATGTACAAGAAGTCCACAGCATGTTTAATGAGCATCAGGCAGCGAAAGGACGAGACGCTAGGATCCTACATAACCCGCTTCAATAAGGAAGCGCTTTCGATAGATGAAGCTGACGACAAGATATTGGTAGCAGCCTTCACCAACAGGTTGCGGAAGGGTAAATTTTTGTTCTCTCTATACAAAAACGACCCAAAGACAATGTCAGAAGTACTTTATAAGACTACTAAGTACATGAATGCGAAGGACGCACTACTGGCTCGGGGGAAAAAGCCCAGGAAAAGAGAGCGACAAGAAGATACAGGGCAACCTCGAAGTCAGATTCGTTCAAATCCCAAGGGAAAAGAACGGATGTGCCGACCGTTTGGCAAAAGCAGCCTCTGCAGAATTTATGATGGTCCCTGATCAGGTATTGTCGTTCGTCCAAGTTTCCTCAATTATTGATGATGGAACAAAAGTGCATGAGGTGAATTCTGAGAACAATTGGACTACGCCATTAATAGCATACTTGAAGACGGGCACACTACTAGACGGAAAAGACGCAGCCAGGAAACTGAAAGTCCAATCCTCGCGATTTGTGCTAATCAATGATGTCTTATACAAAAGGGGATTCTCACGACCATACCTGAGGTGTTTGGGTCACGAGGAAGCAGACTACATAATGAAAGAGATCCATGAGGGTATCTGTGGAAACCATTCAGGGGCACAGTCCGTAGTGCACAAATTGATCCGAGCAGGGTACTATTGGCCTACAATGCAAAAGGACGTACAAGCTTACGTCAAGACTTGCGACAAATGTCAAAGGTTCAGTAATCTGATCAGGTAACCAACTGAGGAGTTGACACCCATGACGGCCCCTTGGCCATTCGCCCAATGGGGACTAGCCATCATGGGCCCCTTCCCGACGGCAGCAAGGCAGCTAAAATTTCTGGTAGTTGGTATTGAAAACTTCACTAAGTGGGTGGAGACAGAGGCCCTAGCCACCATCACGGAGAAGAACATCCAAAGTTTTGTATGGAGAAATATCATACACAAGTACAGGATACCCAGAGTGCTCGTCTCTGACAATGGAAAGCAGTTTGACAACAACGCATTCAGGGACTTCTGTTCGGAGCTGGGCATTAGGAATCACTACTCTTCGCCTGCACACCCACAGGCCAATAGGCAAGTCAAAGTCACGAACCGAACCTTGCTTAAGATCATCAAGACCCGGCTCAAGGGGGCTAAGGGCATCTGGCCTGACGAACTATCAAGCGTCTTATGGGCGTATCGTACTACGGCAAGAACACCCACTGGAGAAACACCGTTTAGACTAGTATACGGAAGTGAGGCTGTTGCCTACCCCAGGTTTGGCTGGAATGACTAATATCAGGTGGAGAACTACAATGAGGATAAGAATGAAGAGGCCTTGCGGCTTCAACTAGACCTGGTGGACAAGGTCCGGGTTACAGCAGAGTAGAGGTTGGCGCAATACCAGAACCTCATGGCAAAACACTACAACTCCAATGTCAGACATAGAGACTTTCAGATCAGAGATCTTGTGCTACGGAAGGTAATGGGAGCTGCTAGAGGTCCTTCACAAGGAAAGCTTGGCCCCAACTGGGAAGGACCATACAGGATCTCATCATGGCAAAGAAAAGGGACCTACCACCTCGAAACTCTGGACGGACGAAAGCTGCAGCACCCATGGAACACGGAGCACCTACGGAGATACTACCAGTAGAGACGACATGAAGAGCATCGACGCTCCCCAGTTTCTAACTTATTATTGAGTTTTATTAGTTTTTACTTCAAACAATTTTTTCTATTATTTAGTTTTGCTATTGTTAGTTTTTACTTCAAACAATTCTTTCTATAAGTGCCTTTTTAAGCCCAAGGGGACAGGGACTTTTCTACATGGTTTTCTTTCAATAAGAGAAATATTCAGACACGACTGTATTTTCCTACTTAATTTGCCAAATCCAAAAGTGGACGGGCATAGGTCCACTAGAAGGACGAATCATCCCCCCAAAGTCCAAAAATGGACGAATATAATCTAAGTCCATAAGATGGACGGATCATCCCAAATAGATGAAATTTCTAAGTCCACAAGCCGGACGGATATAATCTAAGTCCATAAAATGGACGGATCATCCCAAGTGGATGTAAATTCCAAGTCCACAAAATGAACGGACACAATCTAAATCCACAAGCTAGACGGATCATCCCAAGTGGATGAAATTTCTAAGTCTACAAGCTATACTAATACAAACAGTTCACAAAATGGATGGATCTTCCTAAGATGATGAAAATTCTAAGTCCAAAAGTGGACGAACACATTATAAGTCCATAAAGTGGACAGACCATCCTAAAGTGGATAAAAAAAAATTTAGAAGTCCAAAAATGGACAAATATAACAAACTGGACGGGTTAACTAAAAGTTACAGCGTGGACAGAGTATATCAAAGAGATAGTAAGAAGTCCTCAAAAACCAAAAGCATCTGTAAATAAAGTAGACAGATGCATTCCACAAACAAAATATTAAAAAAAAAAAAAATGGCTGACAGATCTAGTAAATCTTAAATAGAAAGCCCCTAAAAGGAAATGTTTACATAAAAGCCCTAAAAACATGACAGGGATCATAGAGCTGTTCACATATTCTTACAAAAAGAGTAAAAATATAATAATAAAAAGTTAATCTACTGTGCAGGCGGGGTAGGAGATCCGTCCTTGTTTTCAAACAAAACATTAGTTTGGTGACGGGCTTGTTCCTCTTGATTGACCCCTTCATCCTGGCCATTGACGACGAGAGCGTTCTCACCAAATAACTCTTCTATATTTTTAGAATGAACAGGCTGAACTGACGACGGGTCCTGAGCATTAACGTTGACGACGGACAAGTCAAGCTCGGGATAGAGAGATTTTACTTGACGAAGGGCGTCATCAAAACCATCACTGTAGGAGATTTCTAGCTCCGCCAGAAGATCATCAGAGTCGCAATACTCTCATACCACGACCTCCTTCGCCTGACGGATCTCACCTTCCTTCTTCTCCAGCATCTTTTTCAGCTCCTCTGTCATATGGTAAAACTCATCCCTTGCTTTCTCTGCCATGGAAAGTTTCTACAACTGGACAGCTTTCCAAGCCTTCAGTTCTTCAAGCTCCTCCTCCATCAGCCTCATTTTATCTCATAAACGGTCCAAAGTGGTCTCACGATTCAGGCACGGTCCCATGAGCCCCTTCATCATGATCATGGCTTGAGAAATAGGGAGAAATAATTAGCTACAAAGTAAGAAAAGATGACGGATGAAGAATGGATGGGATATTACCTGGGCAATGCTGAACAATCCTGTCTCACCCATAGCCTTCGTCGAGTGATTGCTCAAATCCTCGTAGTCTTCAGAAGTTATGATGGACGATAACTTCTCCAGAGCATATTTAGAGTCTTCACGCAGGAGGGGGACGGACGGATTCTCTTGCTGGGATGACGAACCCTTCATCAAGCGCTTGCCTACCCCAGGTTTGGCTGGAATAACCGTCTTTGTACCCCTAGCCATTAACCCTACGATGGATCCTAAAGGGATTTTTGGATTTTTGGGAAGATGGTCCCCCTTTGGCAGATATTTTCTCTTTTGAGCTTGAGTACTTGAGCTCGGCTTTGTAGGATCCACATCGCCGATCTCTTTCTTCTTGGCGGCATTTGCCCTTATCAAAGCCCTCCTCTTAGCATCCTCCATCTCTATAGAAGCAGGCGAAGGTTAGATAAAGAAAATATTATAATAATTAGTAATTAAATCAGAACCGTCAAAACAGAAAATGAATGACGGACTTACATTGGCGAATACGGGTGTCGTACTTTCTTGCTGCTGATGAAGGTTCGGGTCCGTCACAGTACTAGTGGATGGTGTCGAGTGTGACCAGTTTCGCCCAAGTCCTTTCCTCTGGCGTAGTCTTGTCAAAAAATTTATCAAGAAAGTGGAATTCCTCAAGTTCGACTTGTGGGCGACATCTAACTGCAAAAGAAAAAAGACGGTTAAAAACCCTTGAAAAAATGGATTAAAAAAATATAACCAGCTGGACAAGTACTATGATAATACGCTAGGACGGGCCTATACCAGACAGATGCAACACACCCTAAGTTGTATTGACGAGCATGTATTCCATGTCCCCTAGATGACTCATCCACTCGTCACCTTCTAGGAAGAAGTAACGGCTCTTCCAGTCCCTATTGGAGTCAGGGGTATCGTTTATGACTCTTAACAAAGGGTTCCTAGCCACAAAACTATACATCCCCCGAGATCTGTCAATTTCGTCTGGATGGTAGCAATGGAGGAATTCCCGCACCGTCAGCCTTCTAGCACCATTCGTCATAGCACCGTAAAGGACCTCCATGGCTATGAAGACCCTCCAGGCATTTTGGGATATTTGGTTGACAGATAGGCCCAGATATTTGACAAGTTCACATCTTAGGAGTTTAATGGGAACCTTAGCCCTGCTTTTAACATCTACTCATATACCCCAAGACCTACCACCCCGTCGTAATAGCATTTCTCTGACACATAAGGTAGACGGATGGGGATATTGTCTGGAATCTGGTAATTGGCTCTGATAGTATTAAAATGTTTGTCCTTAATTTTGGACGTGAAAGCATGCACCGTCCACTCTGGTAGCATGATGAACTCCCTAGGTCCATCAGCACCCACGACGGATTGAACATTTTGATCTTCATAGCGTGTGAGAATCGTGTGGCTCACTGGTGTTTTTTCGGCATCATCAAATAATTATAATTATCAAATTTCATATTTAGGAAAAAAATAATATATATTGATAATCATTGGGAGTTCACATGTGTGATTACTGCCTTTGGACATTTAAATCATTTAATACATTTCGGGGAACCACCCCAACAACAATGGAGCTTGCCACTACTCGAACCCATAATTTTTAGACTCACATGTGTGATGGATGACAAGAATTTCCTACCTTTATGCCACACTCTCAGGTGGTAAAATAAAAATCATATTATGTTAATGTATTATACCGTTCGTGCCCAATTCCTATGGTTACTTCACTCGACCAGTTGTCATAAATTTTGAAAGAATAAGATACCTACGATCATTCCCATTTGGAAATTCAAAAAAGCATTTTGCTTTACTAAAAAGCTATTTTACCTATTTTACATTGCCACTTGAATAATACATCTTACATCTTATACTCTATTCTCTTACCTCTCTATTTAAATGGTTTTTTTTATTTTACATTACCACTTGAACAAATATCTTATAAAATAATTGGGGTAGAATAAAATTATAGTATTAAATATAGATGTTGCTATAGTAATTCCTACATGTTTGAGCATTCTAATCTAGTCATCTAAAACCGGATGAAATGCAAGATAGATGATATTTTTTTCTTAAAAAGCACCAAAACAGCGCCACATCACATTATCCATCCATGTTCAAAATTTTGCATATTGACACTTAGATGTGTTAATAATATGCATATCCCTATAGCAACATCTAACGCAATTATTTTATTCTTCCCACAAGCAAATAATAATGTGTGTTTTTTGGGTATTGCATTTTTTTTTTTTTTTTTGGTATGTATAAAATATAGATAATTTTATTATGATGAATTGCAAAATAAGGAATAGTTGTTAAAATGATAAAATAAAATAGATAAAAGTGGCTTTTTGGAAAATACAATAAATATATATATATATATATTGCATTTTTGGATGAGAATGTTCTTACAATTAAGTTATTATAACAACATTCAAAAATTTCAACAGAGGTAAAGCACTGTATGTAGAGGTTATTCTTAGGCCGAGTAAGTTATAATTCAACATACACTTTCTTTTTTTTTTTTTTGGTAATAATGAGATGAAGGGAGAAGTTGTGAGTTTAAAACCAATAGAATGCTTGTATAACTTGGCAATTAATTAAACCTTCGATCTATTATTTTTTATTATTAAAAAAAAAAAAGGATAACGAGACTGTATATATATATGGTGGGAATTATAGCTATAGTTCATCTGTGCATGGGTTATATATCATCCCTTTGTTAATATTGGGATTTTGCACTGTAATACTAATACATGGACTTAGTCTCTTCTGTTAAGGATTCAGGGATATAAGGATGGGATATTTGTTTTTGTAAGGGCATAGAAATGTATAGTTCTTAGATGTTTGTTTTTATAGAACATTTCCTTTGCTTAAATAAATTTCCTGCATTGGGGTTTAATTTTAAGTCAAAATGTTATTTATAAATTATAGTGTTCTAAAGATACTTTGGAAAATCATTGCATCCTTTGTACTTTGTTATGTATAGAAGCTGGAACTATGTTAAAAAACAAAGTTGATTATACACATTCACCCTTTTCCATTTGTAATACTGTTAATTGTTAATGTTAGATAGTCAATTTAGAATAAGTGTGGATATTTACATAGTAATACAACCTTGAGTTTAATAATTCACATGAAGGTATATGTTCTTATGTTATTGGAATGCACCATGATGAGTGAACAACTTTTATATGTATTTAGACAGCTAGAATTGTATAGTTCTTGGATGGCTTATTTATAAAAGAAAAAAACAAACAGACAAACAACAAAAACCCTTTAGGTGAATTTGTCATTTTCAAATTCAATTCTACCAAATATCTTTTTGTCTTTTTCTGTGTGTGGGGTGGGCATTTGATCAAAATCTGTTGATTATGTCAAAAGATTAAGAAATGCTAATTAATTAGTAAGAAATTATACTCGTGACATCTTTCAAATTAAACTTGATCACCATAAAAAAATTTGAAAAAAAAAATCTACAAATTAAATAATAATTATACTATATCATTATGTCAAGAGATTAATGAAGAGATATTTATCAAATTGGTGGAATAATTTGGCTTCTTAGCAAATCTATGTAATATTTAACCAAGCTCCTAATTGCCCTTAGAATTGATCAATTTGATTACTCACTAGGACTGACATAGTAACCAAAGATATGAATGTATATACGACCAATGAGCAAAATTGGCCTAAGATATAGACAAAATCATCCAACAAATATGAACCAATCCATCAATCCAGACACTACAGAGTCCACAAGCATTAATTGCCTGTAATCAAAGATACCAATACGATGTTGAAATTTTCAAACATCAACTGAAAGTGTGGGGACACACTTAGCAACCTCCCTCATTTAAGAAGAACCAACTGCCCCCCATACAACACAGGACCACCAATTGATGATGTCTTATGTATCTTTCAGCCAATTTCTTCAATCCTTCAGATTCGTTGATCTCATTCAGAAAATTCAGTAGTTTAAGTTTTAAGCTCTGAGCTTATATAGTCATTCTATTATGAATGAATCCACTACAAAAATAGATTAAAGATTTCTTCCACCATTGAATGTGATAATTAAACATATATATGCAACATAGTTTCATTGGATAGTAGATAAATCAAGGCTAACGACAGGAATTGGTTTAGCAATGAGTTTCAAAAACTTAAGTTGTGATTTCTAATAAGAAAAGGAAGCAATTACAGAAGAACTCCTCACATGAAAATAAAAATAAAAATTTTAAAAAAAAAATAGCAAGAAGAGAGAATCAGAGAACATAGAAACCCCAGCATGTACGACTTTTGAAGTGTACTTCAGAAATATTTCCACACAAGCACTGCATTTTACACCTTACATGTCCTTTCCAAATACATGCACAGCCAATATTGCACCTTGCACCACATTGTACCTACGGTGTACACATGCATGAATCCATGCCATTTGCATGTATTTTTAAGCGTGTACACACGTATCTATAATATGTCTAGTTGTCTATGTATATGCATTCATATACCCTATTTGCTTTATCACATCGTCAATAATTAAGACAAGGTGAAGAAAATTGAATTAACTATCAAACTGCTACGCCTAACAAATTAACTAATAATTAGGGCTGTCTATCATGCCTACGGCTAACCCACACCAAAAACAAAGCTTTTATCTCTAATTAGTGCAATACCATCACTGAGTAATAACAGTAGTACAGTACTAATGATCACCAATTCAACACTATGTATTAAGCATGCACATTAGGTCTTAGACCATACCCACCAAATTAATTAGTAGCTACCATAGTCTTATTTAACCAATTGACTAGAATGACCATGATAATGAAAATTTCAAGTTGAAAAAGATCGAGAAGGGTATATGATGATGACAAAATTATAATGGCGAGCATCTTTGACAATGAAAAGGATGAAAAGATTGACCAAGTAGAGACATTTCTCATCACCCATATATAGTCATTTTCTGATGTACATTAAGATAAAAGACTTGGTCACACATAAAATACCAGCCTATGTTATACAGCCATATATATAATTAATTAAGATGCTATAGTTATGCAGACAAGAGTAAACATTTGAGCCCTAGCTAGGATAGGATGGTGAGGCCCTACTAGTTCTTCTTGTTTCTCAGGATATATGATAGAGATAAAGCAGAAGATCTCTCTCTCTCTTTCAATTAGAAATAAGGAATTAGCTAGGGAATTTTGTAGATTTCTGCTGCTCAGTTGTGAGAAGGAGGGTGTGTCTTTGGTGGTGAGTAGTCCAAGTTAAAGCCAGGATTCTTTTCACTGCGTTTCTCGTGAGGCACAGCCCAAGGAACCGAAACAAGAGACTCAGTTTGAACAGCACCTGAAGTTTTTGCTACCACCTTCATTGTTTTCTGATTCCTCCTTGTCTTTTTTGGCTTTTGAATGTCATCATTTGAGGGAGTACTTTCGGCAATGCTATCTTTTTTGTCAACTCCATTTTGCTTTGAAAAGGAAGGCTTCACCTTTGTTAGATCAAGACCCATCTTCTCATCATTCTGCACAAAATCTCAAGATGTCAAAACACTTGAAAATAAGAAGAAAATACTGCCATTGAGCTTTAGCTCAACTAGTACTCAAGTTCTAGGTGGAGGGTGAGGCCATGAGTTCAAGACCTATTGGTGCATGTGTAACTTAATTATGAATGGAAAAAAAAAAAAATTAAAAGTACAAACCTTAATGGAAAAATGGAATTTCTTCTCCAGCTTCTTATCAACTACACGAATATGGCGGGCATTACATGCATGCAATATGGAAAGGCATAAAAGGAAAATCAGACAAGAAGTGATTGACATTTTTATGAAAGATATAGTATAGTTTAAAAGCTTGAAATTAAGGTTGATGGATAGCTAGGCTAGCAAGGAAACAATGTAGTATTTGTTGGCTGACTAGTGGGAATGGTAGAGGTTTAATATAGTGAGAAAGCAAAAGAGAGCTAGCATTAAATGCAGGTACTATAGTTAATTAAAGAGTTGGTCTTGCAGAACATGAAGGTGTATGGGTAAGGAGAAGTTATGAAAGAAAATTGAAGATATGGGCGGCCTCCTCCCTTTTGTCCCTTCCTTCTCACATTAATTTCAATCTATTGGGTCCCAAAATACAGACCCCCCACCAGGGAAAGAGAACCAACACAGACCCTTCTTCTAAATATATGGAGAGAGAGAGAGAGTGACTGAGACAGAGACACAGTGAGAAAAAGAGAGAAGCAAAGAGAGTCTAAGCTAGAGATTTTCCTATTATATAGAAGAAAAATAATAGAGGGTGGAGGACCATATGAGAAGTGAAACAAGAACAAAAAGGTAAATATATATGATGGTTGCACTTGCACACCATATTTTGTGCACGCACAAACAAAATAAATAAATAAAAACTAAACCAGTGCCTGCCTAATTAATTGTGTTTACCGAGGCTAGGAAGTACTACATTCCTCCACTATGTGTTAGAGATTCACTGTTTTCATCGCTTGCCTCCTTGATTCTCGCCCTTGCTGCCTTTTTACCTTGAAAATATTATTATGATTATTCTATGATCAAAAAGTAGGAAACCTTTTTAATTAGATGCATATAGACAGCAAACACCCTTAAGATGTGTGATAATGACCACTTGGTCTACCTCTTCCCTTGCATTTTAAAGTTTAAAACAAGAGGAGGATGGGAAAATATCAGCAATATAGAAGGATGAACCTGTTAGAATGTGTTTAGATTATTTTATTGTTTATGTACCCTATTATTTATTTGTTGAAAGTAGGGAAACTATACTTATACCTTAAAAAACTGAAGGTTTAAAACATTGTAATAAGCAAATTAAAAAGATAAATGAACTACAAGTTAAAAAACAAAAACTAAACCAAACCCACAATTAGTGCTTTAGGGGGGTAAAAAAACAAGAAGAAGAGGGATGGTTGTTCATGAAGTTAATGGTTTAGCTTGGAAAGTTCAGGTTCTGGGCTAACTAGCTAACTAAGTGGTTGTCGATGCTTTTCAGGGAATGATGTTGCTAGGATGAGCAAATTATGGCAATGGTAGATGGTGAGAAATTAATATTTCTAGCTTCCAAAGTGTCTTTAGACCTCAATGTTCAACATGATTGAGTTGGTTTCCACTTTCAAACAGCCAAATTTGATATGATTTTCAATTAGCCTGCCTTTATGCTGAACAACCAAGATTTTCCTTCTTCTTTTTTGTTTCAAATGCTATAGCAGCCATGTAGGCTATAATTGGAGGTTATCCAAATTTTCTGTATATATGTCTAAGGAGAACATTTTTTGTTGGGTAGTCAGCCAACTGTTTTCACAAATTATATATGCTCCCCAAATTTGGGATATGGCAGAAATAATTTGCTTGCTCTGATTGTATATTTTACCATTTTGACTAGTTAGTAACAGCTAAGCATTACTGCATTAGGATAGCTGGACTAGAGTTCTACTTTGCAGAGTATGCTTAACCCCACATTTAGAACGAAGTAAATTACACATTGACATGAGCACTTTCCTAATTTTCAAACTTTTTTTTTTATATATACAATATAGAAATTCTATTCTAGTCTAATCAAGTGTATATATGTGTGAAACTCTCTCCTAGAGATTTAAATCACGACTCTTGCTCCCCACACCCTACAAGCACTTATACTTATAGAGTGACCATTACATCAAGAGTGCATGGTGGTTAATTTTCAAATCCTTAATCGTAAGTTTATACATCTCGAAGAAAAACATTGTAAAAGTTGATTTTTGTGCCAAGATCTTGATCCCCAAATATAAATCATGTGCAAATAAAAGTTAATTTTCTTGTTTCTTCCATTTACCCTAATGTTCATCCTACACATGTATAACACAATATTTGCAACTAAAATTTGCACTTGACATCTATATGATTTTGTTTTAGAAAAAAAAAATTTATTTTTATCAACCTATTGTGTTTTCGTTTGATAATAATTTATTTTTTACCATTAGAGGCCTAGGCTTTTTTTTTTTATGAGACAAATTTTTTTTTTTTTTTTGAAAATTATGTAGAAAAAATTTGATTCCACGATCTTTTATGAGATGACTAAACTAAATGAAATCTATTATTTGTTGATAATTAATTATATATACATAGAAATTCATATTATGTCAAAAGCCTTTTAACTCGGCTTTTTTTAGCACTTTCAAGTGGTTTTTAACAAAGATATCTAGAATTTAAATTCATCCTCTTTCAACAATTGGATTATCAAAAAATAAAAAATTTATACTATACAATTGCAATATAACAGTTATTACACACTTTTGATCACTTTAGTAAAATAATAATAATAATAATAAATTTAAAAAAAAAAAATCAAACATACACGAACTACCTATAATCCCAAATTTATATTTGACAACCTAAGAATCCCCCTAACAATTAAAATGGAAACGAAACAAAACTAAGAATCCCAAATTTATGTTTGGATTGGGCTTATTTCTTGTGCGTCTATGGTTTTGGCATTTTCCTCTTTTTTTTTTCTTTTTTTTTATGCACACGCTTCAATTTTAGGAGATAAAGTGCATTGTTCATGTATTATTTATGCACTGTTCATGCACTATTCACGAGACCCACAACTACTTTATTCGAAAAAAATATTAAAAATGGGTCTTACAGTACTATTCACCTATTTAAAAATTATTTTACTACAATATTTTCAGTTTTTAATTTTCAATTTTTAAGAAAATAAGCTACATCATAAGAGCATTAGCATTGAAAAATTCCAATGTTACTCTATTTTACAATTTTAAAAAGTCACTTTATCATTATACCGTATCATTTTACAATACTTCCGCATTCCAAACTTCTACTTCCCTCGTTTACTCATTAAAATAATATATTTACATAATAAAATAATATATCTCAAAATTATATTTTTTCTCTCCCATCTATCTCCTCTCTTTACATAATAAAATATTATTATTTTTTTACAATACTTTCTACAATACAATTCTATGTTTAGAAATGCACTGTAGTAGTATTGCAAAAAAATTTATAATACTGCTATTTAACATTCCCCAATACAAATAATTTTGAAACTTAAAATTCTAAATTTCTCTTAGATTTAACATTAGTATTCTCCAATACAAACAACCCATATTTATATGAAATTTAAAAGACAATTTACTAGACAAAACGTGAGATAGGATGGGAAAGGTAGACCATTGGACCATTGTAAGGAATGGACCCACATGATGATCAAACACGTAGGGCCTCTGGAAATTGTGGAAGGTAAGGGACAGGAGACAAAGCTGAACGACCCGCCCTCTCTTTGTTCCTGAGGCAAGGAACACTCTACAATGGCCCAACCGTCAATACCGGCCGTTCATGACACGTGGCGAGCACCCATGTGATACATTCAATGCCACGTGGTTGTGGGCCAATGTTTTAGCCGCCAAAATCCTTCCTTTTTTTTTTTCTTTTTTTTTTTTTTTTTCCCCCCGGAGGAAACCAAAATATGTGCTCTAATATGAATATCTCATAGCTAAGATAATATTAATACCTCAGTTTTCTGCGGGAAATTTGATTACAAAAATTTAGGAGTAGTTCACACTTCACATAGTTATTCTTGTACTTGCCAAACTTTTCAGAATTTTGAAGGTAATGTTTGGGACATTTGCTTGAAAATTCGTATGCCTAATAACTAAGGTATATTTGGATGGAAGAGTCTAGGAGATGAGATATATTTGGATTTTTATTTTTTATTATTCTTTTGAAAATATAAAAGGAAAGATCAAGAGAGTTTGGAAGGTTAGAAACCCCTCTAAACCCATTATTTTTCCTCATTTGAGGTAATATAGAAGGGTAATATAGAAGGGGGAAAATTCTAATTTAATAAAGTTTTATATAATATTTATAGTGTCTTTAATATTTTTTAAAGTATTGATTTTGAATTAGAAATTTTATATTTGTCTATTTGTTATATATATTATCATTTCCTTTCATTTCAATTCTACAACTAAACAAAGACAAGAGAGACATATTCACTCCCCTCTCCTCCCTTCTATTTTTTAAAACATCCAAATAATAGAGAGGGATATGCACTCTCTTCCCAGCTCTTCCTTCCCTTTTTTATATTTTTCTCTCCTTTGTGTGAATAACGTTATTATTGCATTTCGAATATATTTAAATTAGATAAATTTCTAATATATCTATGGGGGAAAAAATTTGTCATCTCATCAACTATACATTTAGATTAGTCAATGACTACTTGAAGACAAAAAAAGTTACAATTAAATATTTTATTAGTTCTGGTTATAAACAAAAGTCATAATTTAAAATAGGGAAAATAATAATTTTAATTAGTTTTTAGACTTTATTTTACCTATAAACTATTGATTCTGTTAATTTTATTTTTGATGAATCGAGAGTGGGAGAATTTAAATCCAAGATACCTCTTTTGAAAACACTAAAAAGTGTTAACTAACTGAATTATAAAGCTCTAGACTATTAATTTTGTCAATTTAGTTTTTAAAGTTTTGAAAATGATTCAATATTAGTTTCTTACCCCTACTCGTTAGAAATCAAAGTGACTTTACAAATTAAATACTAAACCTATAGTTAACTTCTTCTTTTTTCTTTATTGAAACCTATATTTGACTTTTGTTTCCTTAAAAGTTAGAAAGCCTATAGTTAACTTTTTAAAAAATTGTAAGGAAGACATGATTTATATTATTTAGTAGTTAACAATTAATATGGACAGCTAGTAGGAGAACACTGAACTACTTTCACAACCTTAGAGACCAAATTGCACGTGAACAATTAACAAACTTGAACTCTCACACATAATTCACGGACCAAAATAATAATTTATCTTATGACTAAATCACCTCACGTCTAGGGAAACATTTACACATCTTTTTCATTAAAGAATGACATCATCAACATATAATCATCCTTCTTTTTTTTTATATATAGTTATGATTATGATAAAATTTATAGCATCTATTCTATGATGAGATTTGAACTCCATATTTCTTGTTTACTAGTTAAGAGAATTAAAATCCACAGCATGTTAAACATATAATCAAATTGAATCAATTCACTTAAGTCACAATTAGACCACTATTTTAGCATAATGTTTATTCAACAATAAATTTCTATCCCAAAAATAAAAGGGTAAATTGTAAATTACACCTCTAAAGTTTGGGAGTATTTGAATTTTACACTCTAACGTTTCAGAATTTAGATTTTACTCTCTAAAATTTAGGACTGTTTGGATTTTACACTCTCAAATTCTAAAACTTTGATAAGCATGGCAATTTTTATCCGACTCAACCCGACCCTAATGGTTCGAGTTTTACTTGACCCGTGTGAAACAGTAGGGTCAGGTTTGGGTTTTTTAAATAAAACCCAAAGCGGGTTCAGGTCGGGTGCAAGTTTTTCTGATACCCACCCTAAATCTGACTCAAACCCGACCCGTTTAAATATAATTTACCAAAATACCCCCCATATGTATATAAACTTATTCTAACCTAATTTCCTAAGTCCTAACCCTACTCTCAAACTCTCCTCAGCAGCCGCCCCTCATCTCCTCGCCTCTCAAACTTATTCATTAGACCCTCTCTCTCCCTTAAAGCTTCCATGGCCGAACCTTGATCATCTCAGCGCCACTGCCACCATGGTTTTGCTCGTAAAGCCATTTCCGATCTCACCCAATATTGCTCTCTTTATTTGCTTTACACCAAGGTTAGCCACAGCTGAACCACAATAGACTACAACCGCCACCAGTGATAGCGATGGTTTATTCACTTTCTTCTTCTATTTTTGTCTATTGGCTTTGGGGATTTAGATTTGGTTTTAAAGATCTGATGTTGTTGCTTGCATGTGCTTTGGTTTGGATTTTGATTTCAAATGTATTTGGAACTTTTGAATCAATGGGTATGATGGATTTTGGTTTGAGATTTCCTTAGATTTTGTTGTTTGTGTTGTTGTGGGTGTAAATTTATGATCTGGGGTTTGCTTCAATATGTTTGATATGCTTGGACCCAAACCTAACATGCTTGGGCGGGGCCTGCGAGGCTCGACAGGTCAAGTATGGGGGTTACAAAAAAACTCGTTTATTAAACGGGCGAGTTTGGGTAACAGGGGTAGGCCCATAAGGCGGGTTCAAACATAAAGAAACCCACCCCAAACCCAACCCATTATCATTCCTAAATTTTAGAGTGTAAAATTCAAACAACAATAAATTTTAAAAAGTAAAATCCAAACACCTCTAAAATTTAGGAGCAAAATTCAAATTCTAAAACGTTAGAGTATAAAATCTAAACATCTCTAAACTTTAAAAGGTAAAATTTAAATTTTGAAACTTTAAGGTGTAAAATTTAAATACCTTTAAATTTTAAGTATGTAATTTGCAATTTACCAAAAAAAAAAAAAAACACACACACACACACACACACAACAACAACAACAACAACAAATTAAACAAATAAACCCTTATATGCACCATTAAAATTTTTTAGAATGTGAGTACAGCTCACCAAATCACTCAAGCCCTAAAAAAAAGTTAAAAATACAAACAATTTCAGTTTTTCTGGTTTGGGATTTTCACAATTGTAGTACAATAGTGTTGAGATTGAGAGATTTGTTTGTATTCATTTATAGGCTCATGGGGATGTTTGTGTTGGAAAGGCAAAGCAAGGGAGAGAGAGATATAGACGGCACGACAGGCTCGGCTTCCAAGGCAGGCTAGGGATTCGGGCTCGGCGTTGACAATCGGCTCATGTCCTGTGTCTTGAAAAAGTTGAGCATTCTCGGTCGGCTCGGTCCCGTTGTCCCTACGGCACTTCGCTTAATCTGCGCATCATCGGCTTATGATAGAATTTGCACCATTATTCTGACTTTTTTAGAATTTTGTCATAGTTCAGTTGTGGTTAAGGCTCTGTTTGTCGGTTAGGGAAGTTAACACAAAACATGGTTTAAAAGTTCTAAGAAAAATTAATAAAAGTTAACCCTTTTAAGTTTTAACATTTTTTTTTTTTTGGTTTAGGTAATACCACCTCCACGTTATATTCATAATAATTTAACAATAAATCTTAGATAGCAAGTTATTATTGATTTTAATTTGAATCCACCACTAAACTTACTAGCAATACCTTAGCACTTAAAATTTATTGTGAAATTGTGAACGTATTATTTCTTATTTTTTGATGATCAGTAGATAGTGGCATAATTGATAGTTGAATAACCAAATTAACAATTAATAGTAAAGAGACCAAATTGAACATTATCATATAATTAGATGACCAAATCAGTAATTTAATCTTTTTTATATAGACATAATGGATTTGAAGTCATGACACTGGTTTTATAATGATTACTCTTTACTATTATGTTAAAATATCAATGATTTCTTTTTTTTTCTTTTTTTTTTCTTTTTTTTTTCTTTTTTGGTAAGCAGGATTCAATCCCAAATCTTTTAACAATATTTCAAAAGTATTGTGGCTCTTTGTCTCTCAATAAGATTTTTTTTTTTTTTTTTTTAATTCTCTTTATGTGGTATGTTTCCACCATGTATAAAAAGAAATGAAAAACTTCAAAAAACAAATGAACCATCGAGAGGTATGGTCTAGTGGTCTTGGGTGATGCACAAGATGCGATGAGTATGAGATCCAAGGTTCGAGTCTGAATATGGACTCACTTGAGTTACCTCCCTCAGCAGCTCAAGATTCACTAGTGTCTTTCGTGGTGGTGGTGCAAAAGTACAAAAAACAAAGTATCTAAGATTGCAACCAATACTCTTTTAGAGAACTAAAACATCATTGAGTATCAGTCTTAATTGAAGTTGTAAGCAATCCCTTTCAATACGGACAACTTAATTATTTTTAAGAAACTCATCCTCCATTTTGTGTTGAGGTCTTGATTTAACAACTTTCATAACCGAAAATGTTTATTCAGTCGTAGTAGACTCTGTAGACAATATAAGATTTAGAACAAGACGAATCAATCTATTACTAAGATGATATGTCTTTGAATTTTTTTTCTGTCTTTATCAATCCTTGACAAAATTCTACAACAGAAAACAAAATTTTGTAATTTTGGATGATTGAGCACATCAAGTTTGAATAATTAACCTGAAATCTCAAATTACTTTTCTTCTACTTTGAAAAATCAAGAGGATAAAACTTTTTTGCAAGTCTACGTATATCATCAATTTTAAAAGATTTGTAAGCACTATTCGGATCCAAAGTTCATCTGAGTGTCAAATGTTACAACGCCACTTTACCAAATCTTTTATCAAGCTCTTTCAATTGAAAAGCTATGATAGTATTGATTACATCAAGATGATATGATGTTCCACTATAATGTGATTTTATTGATAACGACCTGGACCTTCAATATAACAAGCACATAAATCTGAAATGTCAATATTAACTTGGGCATGATTCATGAACCTAAATTTTTAACTTAGCCATTATTCATGAACCAATTTTTTTTAAGTTAAATTATAACCCATAAGATAAAAGTACTAACGAATTCAAGGTTTATAAACAATCATGGAATACAAGAATGAGTATAATCAAACAAAGAATTAAACTTTAGCTGATAAAATCATATATACGATCAATTTAATTTGATATTATATAGAGTATCCAAAAATATATATATATATATATAAGTTAAATTATAACCCATAAGATAAAAGTACTAACGAATTCAAGGTTTATAAACAATCATGGAATACAAGAATGAGTATAATCAAACAAAGAATTAAACTTTAGCTGATAAAATCATATATACGATCAATTTAATTTGATATTATATAGAGTATCCAAATATATATATATATATATATATATCTCTTCTTCTCTTAAGTTCTGTTGGTTTCGACGCTAACATTTTATAGAAAATGAATCCTATCATGGGATAAGGGATTTAGACTAATAATCCTATTGTTGAAATGGACTCACAACTGCAACCATCCAATTACCCACTTATGCTAACTAATTTGATCTTGAATACAAGTATTTAATGTGGAAGGGAACTCGGGTCACCTCGCTTAACCACATATACAGTGAGGTAAACGGGATGATAGCTAAGCTAGCTAAAAAAGGACTTACCCAAATGTTGTGAAGTGTTTTTTTATTTTGATGAACCTTGTGAAGTGTTATTTGATACACGTCTCACCTTTCTGATCACTACTTATTTTAGAGGTAGGATGGGATCTACGACCCACCCACGTAAATAATAATATAATATTTATGTCATTTTGTACCATGTTAATGTATTGTGATGTTACACTATGTCTGTTATATATGAACTAACAAAACTAGCTTAGCTATCCCATTGTTGAAAAAACAAAACTACTTTAATTCTTTTAGTTTTATTAATATAACTATGCTCCCTTTCAAGGCAGGAAAAAAAAAAATCATTTTAGGATAGCAAGGCCAAACAATCCGATTCACGATTTTAACAATCTTTTACTCATTGTTCACTTGGAATGCACTTATAAATTAATTCATTTCTTTTTTTTTTTTTCTACTATTTGTAGGCTCCAAATGAGTCACCTACTATTTTATTTAATTTTTTCTTATTTTTCTAACTATTTGTGGATCTCACGTAAGTTAACTACTTATTTTATTTTATTTTTACGTTTTATATTTTATCTACAGTACTTTCAACCAAAAACTAGATAAATTGTTCTCAAACGAACACAAATCTAGTCATTATCCAAATTCCAAAGTCACTAATATGAAAGTTTTAATACTTCAATCTTATTTTATATATGTGTGTGTGTGTGTATATATATATATATAGAGAGAGAGAGAGAGAGAGAGAGAGAGACTTTGTGTAACTTCACAAGAAAATAGTTATGTAATAAATAACCTTAGAAAGAAAAGGAGTTGCCTACCTCCACTACACATGATTATCTATTTTTCCAAAATTCACCATTTTTTCCGCTAATCTCAAAGTCCTCACCTCTCATCTCCTCCTCCATGCCCATGGCTACACCCTTTCCAGTCTAGACCACCCCTACAGACTGCTTAGTGGTTGTGGGGACCTGAGGACCGAGGAAGGGTACAACAAGTTGTGACTATCATTGTAAAAGCATTCCAAGCCCAAGGAGGGGATTCGCCTAAGGATAGAAGGAGAAGAGACAAAATATTTTCTTGAAGTCCGAATGGAGAGGATGGTGTTCAGAGAGAAAGTCAAGGTAGGTGAAGGAAGTTTCCAGTGAAAGCTTACCTACTACCTCCGCATTAAATGACTGGCAATAGGTTTATCAACTGCATTGATGAGGAAATGACCTAAATAGTAGAATTCACAACTAAGCAGCTCCTTCTACCACCTTCAACAGAGGTTTAAAGGGACAGGTATCCTAAGGAGAGTCGGGAGGATTGTAGATGGAGGGCTAGGATGCAATAAGCTTAGAAGTATATAAAGAAAGAGGACTTCTAGATGAATGGAACCTAGAAAAAATCAGGAAAAAAATATTAGAACAAAAACAGTGAAAGAGAGAGAGAGAAAAAGAGAGAGAATAGTGTACATCCTTGCGCAAGAACATCATCCTCAGGCGAGATTGTAAAGAACCATTTATATACTTAATCTTTGATTTTTGTTCATTCCCTCTCTGTCTAAATCCTCAGGCTAAGCCCAACTTGTTTTACCCCACTCTCTTTACAAATATCTATTGGTTTGGGCATAGCTGGACAAACCAATTTCACTATTCTTAGTGAGTTTGGGCCGCCAGATTTTTGTGTCCTTACAATTGGCACCGTTTGTGGGGAACAAGGTTTTGTTGTGGGTTTGTTTTGATTAGCCATGGCCAACCTGGAACTGAATAGGGAAGAATCTGTTGGTTCATAGAGGGAAAATCAGTTTATTAATCTGGAGCGAAGGAGAGACAGACATCATACAACAAGTGTTATGAGAGTCCTACCATACAGAGCGTACTGAAAGAAGTCACCCAAGGACAAAAAGCCATGCTTCGCACTAGCAAGAAACGCGAAAATTAATACTTGAGATAGATCACTTGCGCAGGAAATTGCGGTGAAAGGAGCGTGATAGAAGAGTCCATCACCCCTGTCAAGTGATTGATCTGAGGAGAGTAAGGATCGCTCATATCGTCATAGGTCTAAAACCCCATCCAGTGAGTCCTTCTCAACATCTTCACACCAAGATAAATTGGAAAAAATGGCAAGTTCAAGCATGGGCAAGGGTCATCTCACCATAGGATGGAGAATGACGCAATGAGTAAGGCACTTCATAAAATCTCAAAGTCACCCTTTGTTAGGAAAATCAACAAGCCCAAGCTTCCCCACCGGTTTTCACAACCAACATTCACCATCTACAATGGAAGATCTGATCTCGTAGAGCATATGAGCCACTTCAATCAGAAGATGGCAGATCATTCTGGCAATGAAGCCCTTATATACAAGGTATTCCCCTTCAGCCTCGGGCCTGTGGCTATAAGGTGGTTTGATGCTTTGGAAGAAGGGATAATAAGGTCCTTTGAGAAGTTGACAAGGGCATTTGGTGCTAGATTTGTGACGTACAATAAGGTCCCTAAGCCTTTAGATTCTCTGTTTTCTATGGCGGGGAGGGAAGGAGAGACTCTCAAAACCTATTTGGACAGATATTGGGAAACGTACAATGAAATAGATGGGGATTTCAAGGACGTAGCAGTGAGAACTTTTAAAGTAGGGCTTCCGATGGAGCATAAGTTAAGAAAGTCACTAATAATGAAGCTTGCCCTTTGTATGCACCAGCTTATAGATCGCATTGATAAGTACAAACGAATAAAGGAAGATCAGACCTAGGGAAAGGGCAAGGCGAAGGCTTTTCCTGAAAAGAGGGATCCTTGGGGAGGAGGATATCACAGTAACTGGCCGAGGAGAGACTTCCCCAACCAGACATTGTCTGCAGTGGTTAGTTCGTTGTTTAAAGAGCCTATCTATCAAATACTAGAAAAGATTACAAAAAATGAACTGTATTTCAAATGGCCGAATAAAATGGGTAAGGACCAATCCAAGAGAAACTAGAGCCTTTATTGCCATTATCATCAGGAAAAAAGGCACACAACTGAAGATTGTAGGACTTTACGCGATCATCTGGGTCAACTGGTGAACGCAGGGAAGTTGAGGCAGTTCTTGCACCAACCTGCTAGTTAGTTTGGATAGCCCAAAACTGGGTATCAAAGGGATGGAGCTCCTTGGCCAGCCCTGGGCACAATTAACACTACAAGAAAATGTATTTTTAGTGACGAAAAAATTCGTCACTAAAAGTCCAGTTTTTCGTCACTAAGAACCTTTAGTGACGAAATTGGACTTTTAGTGACGAAATTCGTTTCGTCGCTGTAGCCCCGTCGCTAAAAGTCCTGGCAACTTTTAGCGACGAAAAATTTCGTCACTAAAAGTCGAATTTGGTATAAAAAAAAAAAAAAACTTTTAGCGACGAAAAAGTTTCGTCGCTAAATGTTTTCCTCGCTAAAAACAGTATTTAGTGACGAAAATATTTCATCACTAAAACCATTTCAGTTTATTAAATCATATTTAGTGACGAGGGTATGTCTATGGTTTTAGGTCCCGACTTGGAAGACAGGAGCCAAGCTTGCAAAAGGCCAAAATGGTGGTCATGCCCACTTTAGGTTTTTCAGAAGAAGATAAGGAGGGGACGTTCCAGCCACATAATGATGCCCTAGTGGTAACCATTCGGATCAGGGGTTATGATTTAAGAAGGGTCCTAGTAGACTAAGTAAGTGGAGCAAAGATTATGCACCCAGACTTGTATAAAGGGTTAAGTCTCAGGCCCGAGGACTTGGAGAAGTATGATTCACCACTGGTGGGCTTTGATGGGAGGTTGGTAATTCCTCGCGGGATGATAAGGTTACTTGTATAGACTAGGGACGAGGAGGTGCAAGTTAACTTCATTGTAGTCAAAGCTTATTCCCCTTACATAGCCATCCTGGCCAGACCATGGCTTCATGCTATATGAGCAGTTTTGCTAACCCTACATTTGAAAGTTAAGTACCCCACATAGGGAAGAGTAGGGAAATTAGTAGGAAGTCAAGCAATGCCTGATAGTAGCCATTACACGGCAACCCGCAGATCAAGCCATGGCGGAAATGGGGCGAATCCCATAGCAATCAAAGGGTCCCAAAGTAGGATTTGAGACCGAGTCGTAGAGGGTGCTATCCAAGGAATTGGAAAAGGTTTTAATTGGTCAAGATGAGGAGAAATACTTTCAAGTGGGGTCTCAGTTGCCACCCTTGGAGAAAGCAACATTGGTGAAGTTTCTAGAAGATAATATGGATGTGTTTGCCTGGAGCACTTATGACGTGCCTGGGATTGATCCAGAGTTTATATGTCACCGGATGAATGTGAATTTAGATGCGGTTCCACAAAAGCAACCACCTCGGCACTCGTCAAAAGAACATGCTGAGGCAGTGAGAGCTAAGGTGAATAAACTTAAGTAAGCAGGGGCAATCAAGGAAATCTTTTATCCTGAATGGCTGGCCAATACTGTGGTGGTGAAGAAGAAAAACGAAAAATGGTGTGTGTACGTAGATTTCACGGATCTGAACAAAGTTTGCCCGAAGGATCCCTTCCCCGTTCCTCGAATTGACCAATTGGTGGATGCAACATGTGGACACCCTAGGATGAGCTTCTTGGATGCTTTCTAAAGGTATCATCAGATACCTTTAGCATTACCCGATCAAGAAAAAACTGCCTTCAAAACTCCCACTAGCAATTATCATTATCAGGTGATACCCTTTGGTCTCAAAAATGCGGGATCCACATATCAAAGAATGGTGACACGAATGTTTGAGTCACAACTTGGGAGGAATGTGGAAGCATATATCGACGACATAGTGATAAAAAGCAAACAAGTTGAGGAGCATTTGAAAGACTTGTGGGAGGTATTTTTAGTTTTGCGGGAACACAAACTGCGCTTAAATGCATCAAAATGTTCTTTCGGGGCTAGCTCAGGAAAATTCCTAGGCTACATGATCATGCACCGAGGAATTGAAGTCAATCCCGATCAGATTAAAGCCATTAACAATTTACATCCTCCTCGAAATCCTAAGGAGGTACAGAAGTTAACAGGGATGGCAATAGCTCTGAACAGATTTATCTCCTAGTCGGCAAATAGGTGTCATCCATTTTTTCAACTTCTTCACAAGTAGAAGGACTTTCGATGGACCGAGGAGTGTGTATTGGCTTTTGAGGAGCTTAAACTGTATTTTTCATGACCTCTTATCCTCTCTAGGCCTAAGAATGAAGAAATATTATATGCATACTTAGCAGTCACGGATTACGCAGTTAGTCTGGTTCTGGTGAGAAATGAGAATGAGGTACAAAGACCCATATACTATGTTAGTAAATCCTTGCACAAAGCTAAGACACATTATTTACCCCTGAAGAATGCGGTGTTGGCCCTTGTACATGCTACAAGGAAGCTTCCGCATTTTTTCCAAGCACATACCGTTATGTGCTTACCCAACTCTCCTACGAAAATCAGACTACACGGGCAAGATTGCTAAATGAAGGACCATGCTAGGTGCCTATGATATTAAGTACATGCCTCGTACTGCCATAAAGGGACAAGTCTTGGCAAATTTTGTGGCAGAGTTTACAAAAAGCATGGCCGATGACAAGAAAGGAATAGTAGAGGCTATAGCAGTCTTGATTTTTGTTGTTGCCACTTGGGAGGTGTACACGGACGGAGCAGCTAACCGAAAAGGATCAGGAGTAGGAATCGTGTTGATAACCCTGGAGAAGCTAGTGATGGAGAAATCACTTCGTTTGGGTTTTCTGGGCACGAACAATGAAGTTGAGTATGAAGCTTTATTGACTGGAATGGCAATGGTTAGAAAGTTAGAAGGAGAAGTTGTAGAAGTGTATTCAAATTCTCAGCTAGTTGTAGGGCAAGTTAGTGGTGAGTTTGAAGCTAGGGATGAACGCATGCAAGGGTATCTTGTTAAGGTTAGATAGGCTTAGTCCCATTTCAAGAGCTTCACTTTAAGGCAAATCCCAAGGGGATAGAATTCTCATGCAGATTCTTTGGCTATGCTGGCAACTTCTTTGGGGTCAAATCTGCCACGAGTCATCATTGTTGAAGACATGGCCAATCTCAACTTTATAGAGAAGCCCTTGGTCAAAGTGTATAGTATCCAGGTGGGGCTAAGTTAGATGGACCCTCTGACAATTTTCTTAAGGCAAAAACTATTACCCGAGGATAAGGGCGAGGCAGAAAAGATACTTAGGAAAAGCCCACATTACTGGCTATTCGAAGAGCAGAAATTGTATAAATACTCTCACTCAGGGCTGTATCTATTGTGTGTACATCCTGAGGCAGTGGAGCCCTTATTAAAGGAGTTGCACGAGGGGATTTATGGGAGTCATACAGGTGGGAGATCTTTGGCCCACAAAGCCTTTACCTAAGGGTACTAGTGGCTAAACATGAAGAAAATTTCTCAGGATTTAAGAAGTGCAACTAGTGTTAGAGCTACGCCCCTAATATTCATCAACTAGAAGGGGTTTTGAACCCACTTTCTAGTCCTTAGCCGTTTGCTCAGTGGGGCTTGGACATAGCGGGTCCACTTCCTCAAGCCACAGGAAACCAGAGATGGCTCCTCGTCGAGACAGAATATTTCACTAAATGGGTAGAGGCTGAACCTCTATCAAATATTAGGGATATGGATGCTAAGAGGTTTATATGGAGAAATATCATCACTAGGTTTAGAGTTATGCACACATTGATCTTGGATAATAGGCTTCAATTTGATAGTAAGGCCTTCCAAAGGTACTATAGAGAGTTGGGGATCAGAAATAGATATTCTACTCTTATCTATCCATAAGGGAATGGGCAGGCTGAGACTGCAAATAAGGCCATAGTGTTTGGACTAAAGAAAAAGATTAGATGACGCAAAAGGAATGTGAAAGGATGAGTTACGCCATGTATTATGGACCTATCGCACTATGTCCTAAAGATCAACTGGGAAAACTCCTTTTTCAATGACTTATGGAACTGAAGCAGTAATCACTATTGAATTTGGATTCTCGACCTTAAGACTTGATCAGTTCAATGTCAAGGAGAACGATCGCCTACTCTCGACCAGTTTAGAGCTAGTAGAGGAAAGAAGAGAAGTTGCTATAGTAAAGGTGGCACATTACCAGCAAAGACTTAAGCAAGGGTATGACAAAGAAGTGAAGTTGAGGCCATTAACCCTAAGGGACTTAGTTCTTAGAAAAGTGGTAGGAACAGCAAGGAACCCGACCTGGGGGAAGTTGGGCCCCAATTGGGAAGGCCTATACCGAATAACATCAGTGGCATGCATTGGTGCTTATTACTTGGAAGACTTAGACGAAAAGGTGGTTCCACGGCCTTGGAATATAAATAACTTATGACGTTATTATTATTATTAATGATATGAAGTTCTTTTTGTTCATGTCTGGCTCCTTTATGTGTTTCTATGGCTACAATTTATATCAAAATCGCTTTATATGAAAAAGTTTCTGAGTGTTAAACAGAACCTCGGTCTTGTTTGACTCTTTAGGTTACAAACCTTGGGTAAATTAACCTATTTGCAAAAGTTTCTAAGTTTTAAACAGAACCTCGGTCTTGTTCGACTCCTCGAGTCATGACCCTTGGGTAAATTAATCTTTATGTGAAAATTTCTAAGTATGGAATAAAATCATAAGTCTTGCCCAACTCCTCAGATCACAGGTTGTAGGCAGATTGGTCTTTAAGCATCCTAAGTCCAAGGTAAAGTAAATTTTACTTGAAATTTTTACTAAGTGCTAGAATATTTTTATAAGTTACATTAAATATCAATCCAGCAACTTTCTCAAGATTCATTCAAGATTGGATGGAACAGTGTTGGGAGTAAATTTAGTTAAATACAAGTTAGCACGTTTCAAATAATATTAGGAAGGGAAAGAGCAGAAATTATACTTAGATAAATGAAAAGGTGCAAAGTAAAAATTGAATATGTTCATAGAAGTTCAGGAGTTTGATTACAATAACGAAAAGATGAGAGCATCAACTAAGCTTGGCCCGAGTACAAAATTGGTTAAAAATTCTTTACCTATGATTAAATTATGCCGAGACCTCTTTCTCTTTCTCCTTCTTTTTCCTCTTTTGCTACCCAACTTTAGCTACCTCCTCTGTGTCCACATCCACCACAGAAACAGGAGGTGTTTGGTCTTGCTCTTTTTCTACCACAAGCGTAGCAACTGAAGTGGTGGTGGGCTAGGCCAAGGCAGCTGCAAAACTGGGATCAGCTGAAGGTTGAGTGAGGCTGAGAGCAAGGCACAAAGTTGAAGGATAGTATACTTTATCATGAGCCCTAAGCTCTGATTCAGTACTAACCCCAGCTGCGTTGAGAGCCTCACCCTAAACCTCGATGCAGAAGGCCCAAGCAACATCCCGGAGCTGGGCTGTCAAACTCTAGGTAGTTTTAGTCATGCCTACATCATAGGCAGCCTACCCTGCCTTAGCCATTTCAGCGTCCTTAGCCTCCGGCTGTTTCTGTTGCTACTTAGTCTTTACAATGGCCAAGGCCAGATGAGTTCCGACCTTCTTCTAAGCAGCCCTAGCCTCTTCAGCCTGTTTCTCAAAGCCAGCCAAGGCAAACTCAGTGTTTTTGCGTGAATTTTCACCTCTGCTAAGTGGAATAGGAGGTCTTTGAGCTTCTTCTCGAAGTCAGCATGGGCCTTCTCAACTAAATCCAACTTGCCCTCAGCTTCCGGGCCTAGCCCAATGCGTGGTCCACCCACTCTTCAGCCATAAAGGCCGCTTGCACAGACTGTAAAATCATTAGGTGTGAGTACCTATACATGTTTCATATAAATTTATAAAAGTAAAAGGTTAAGTATATACCTTGGCAAGGTCTCTCTTAAGGGAAATAAAGACCTCACGCTTCTGCAAAGATTGCAGCTTATGCATATCTTCGACAAGGAAAAGAGTCTTTTCTAGGCATTCAAAAAGAATGCCCAACCTGCCCTTTTAGGGATCCCTAAGGGGGGCATCATTTATGACGGGATCCCCCGAGCTCAACACAAACAAAGGCTTCCATACGGAGGCCTTTGGGTGTTGTTCCCTTTCAGAGCTTTTAGAGGTCCTAGAGGGAGCGCTATCTTTTTGTTGAGCTCTGGTCATTCGAGGCTCCTTGACTGGGGGCTGCTGCGATGGGCATGTGATTTCTCCCTCCTCAGCACCTTTAGACCCCTTGCCCCCTTGGCGTCTTTTTCATTTTTAGTCAAAGGCATCACTCGAGGACGCACACATGGGGGCAGGAGTTGGTGGTCGAGGCACCACTAGAATGGCTAGGGAAGCACCCCCAGCTTAGGCTATGAGTAATGCCAATAGGTCTGAGGTCTTCTCCTCTAGCACCATTCCTTTGGGGATATCAGCTTCTTCTTGGTCGATATTAACCTGGGCAGGTAGTAGACAGCGATGGGAGGAGGCAAGAAGGTCTTCGAGATCCTCTTGCTGGTAAAAGACCTCAAAGTCTTTGCCTGTGACCTCCTAAGTGGGTTTAGGAGTGTGCTTCTTGGTTTCATCGTCCGAAGGTATGGGCTGCTCTTGGGAGTAAAGTAGTTTGGTTACGAGCAAGGCTGGAAGTTGGGCGTCTTGAGTTCCAAATGGAGGAGTTGTTAGGAAGCCAGGAACTGCTACATCAATTAAAGCTAGCATTGAATCCTTAGCTCTGATTATGTGTTTAGGACTTTGAAAACATTTGGAGATGGGATTAAAACCAAGGATCACGTGCTCTGCCCGAAGCTAACCGTCTTTATGAAGAAAAATTTCTGACCTGAGGATGCGGTTTAGCGCAGGAAAATTCACTAAGCTCTTGTTCGTGGTGGTGTGATGTTTGTTTGCCAATAAACATGCAAACATAAGTCATAGATTAGAAAAAATCCTTATAAAAGTTTTCTTTATTTGAATATGAAAATCATACGCGTATCTCATGTCTATGGGAACCCTACCTAGTTCCCCATCTTAGGTGGGACAGTGTAATCCATCATGCCAATCTCCCGAGACGATGAGAAATTCCTCATCCATGCCCTTGTTTGACTCAGACTTACAAGAAATTAACCTAACGACTGGGACCTTATATTTGATATAGTAGTTGGTTTCCTTCCCTTTTTGATAGTTGTATACCCAGTTCACATCATGCAATATGAGGCTGGTCCCCATCTTACGGCTTATCATATCTACGCTACCGAGGACCCTAAAGACGTTGGGGGAGCATTGTGTGGAAATCAACCTATAATTCATAAGGAAGTCTCTAGTAACCCTACCCATAGGAATTTCCATTCCGCCTTTTATGAAGGCGATCATTGAAATCACTACTGAGTCAGGGGGTCTATTCATGACCAGCCATTCACCTAACTCATAGTGTTGGAGTTTAACACTGTTAGGGATCCTATATTAAGCCCTAAAGGCGGCCATGCCTTCGAGGATATCCACTAACCTAGCAAATCTACCCATGGAAATTTATGGTGTTGGTAACAAAGAATCTACGTATGAAAGTAAATGAATCCATACACACCTACAAGCAATAGAAGAATCTCTCCTTGGACTGCTGCTTCAATGAAAAAGTTGCAAAGTGAATAAATGGAGCAAAATCAGCCTCAACCTCTCCTTATATAGGGGTGAAAAATGAAAGGTAAAATTCCCGCTTATAAATATGGGTAAATGAGGATCGTGGGATCATTATTGCACTGTAGAATGTGGGGGGACAAGCAGCCGCCTGACACAATAAATACAAGATCATGGATACAAGAGACGTTACCACATAGGAACGTGTTTGGCACGTACCAATTAGGGTTGCACAACTAAAACCTTACTTTTTATCTCAGGGCTAATAGTAAGGTTTTAGAGGGCTATTGTGGGGACCCAAGGATCGAGGAAGGATACAATAAGCTGTGACTATCATTATAAAAGCATTCCAAGCCCGAGGAGGGGATTCGCCCGAGGATAGGAGGAGAAGAGACAAAATACTTCGTAGAAGTCCGAATGGAGAGGACGATGTTCAAAGAGAGAGTCAAGGTAGGTGAAGGAAGCTTCCAGTGAAAGCTCACCTACTGCCTCCGCATTAAATAACTGGTAACAGGTTTATCAGCTATATTGATGAGAAAGTGACCTGAATAGTAGAATTCACAGCTAAGCAACTCCTTCTACCACCTTCAATAGAAGTTTACAGGGACAGGTGTCCTAAGGAGAGTTGGGAGGATTGTAGATGGAAGGCTAGGATGCAATAAGTTTAGGAGTATATAAAGAAAGAGGACTTCCAAATGAATGGGCCCCAGAAAAAATTAGGAAAAAAAGATTAGAACAAGAACAGTGAGAGAGAGCGAGAGTAGTGTACATCCTTGTGCAAGAACATCATCCTCGGGTGATGTAAAAAACCATCTATATACTTAGAGCATGTTTGGTAGACTGTAATAGGCGTTGTAATGTAATAATTATTCCTATGGTTTAGTTATTCTTTAGTTTGGTTGTATTTTTATCACAAGGAATAATCATTCTTTATGAATAACTATTCTTCAAAATGAGGAATAACAATTTCTCTTTAAAAGGTGGTATTAGTTATTCCTTAGTAAGTACAATAATTTCAAAACTTAATATATTTCCAAATAAATAAACTTTCTATATATATCTAACAATTATAAAAATAAAAAATCATAAAAAATAACACATATCTCTTTTAAATTTAAAAATAACAATTTTTAAAGAGATATAATTGTATAAGTAAGATATTTTCTAAAATAAATATTAAGTTTCATTCTAATATTATAACTCACAACCAAATTAATGAATATATTTAGTTATTACATTACAACACACTTTATTACTAGTAATAAAAATTACAATTCCAGTCGTAATTTCCATTCAGTGTACCAAAAGTACCCTTAATCTTTGATTTTCATTCATTCCCTCTCTGTTTGAATCCTCGGGCTAAGCCCAACTTGTTTTACCCCACTCTCTTTACAAATATCTATTGGTTTTGACCTAGCTGGACAGCACCAATTTCACTATTCTTAGCGAGTTTGGGCCGCCAGATTTTCGTGTCCTTACAATGGTCATGGCCACTAGCAGTAGAAAGTTCTTGTGGTTTATTTTGTTTGATATTCCAAGTTTGATCGAATTTTTCAACATGTCCGAAAGCAATTAGAAATTGAGATTGTGCAAGTCAGAATTCAACAAAGTATTCGATCGAGGTGGGCATTAAGGAAGCAAAAAAGAGGAAGAGACCAATATACTTCGTGTTCTAATATGCAATCATTTCCTACAGCCTTGCGCTCAGCAAAAGCTAATTCACAAGCTTGCCTAAATAATGGCAGCTTCATAACGTGTGCTAATCCAAATAAGAACTACAAGTAACATATAATAGAATCACAAACTGTCATAAACTTCCTAACTTTTCCTTCCAATAGCTCGAGCATTTTCCTGATTAAGGTACTCCAATGCAATTTCCCTTGCGAAATTGAAGGGAAATTTTCCTGTGTCAGTAGCCATAACATCCAAGCAGTCATTGGTTTTTGAAAAATAAGCCAACTAGATAAATGAGAATGCAGTCGATATAAGCCAGTGTGAACGTGAATCACATGTCCCAGATTCCCATTCTACTCAACCTAACATGTAATCTCTTTGAACTTGCATCATTAATACTCGACTATGTCAATCTCAGATATAACTCACTCATTCACTGGTGGTGGAGAAGGTAGAGGCATGGAAGTGAAGGTGAGCCTAGACATAAAAGAAAGTGAGAACTTTTTTGTTTTTAAGGTAAGTGAGAACTTCAAGGTTAGTGAAAAAAGATGGTAAATTTGGGGAAAATAAAAAAATAATGTATACTTGTAGATCGACAAATCATTAATTTTTAGAACATTTATTAGATAGCAAGCAATGCTATTTTTCACTAGACTCACTGCGATCATAACACGTGTCTGAAAATGGACACGTGTCCAAAAATGAACGTGTCATTATCACAGCAGGTCCAATGTCACGGGACACTGGACAGAAGCCACACTCATAAAAGTGCAACTTGCCATCTTGACTTGGACACCAAGTGTCCCTCCCACAATAATTCCTAACTAAACTTTTCCCATTATTATTTCCTTAATTATGCTAATGAAGTCCCAAATTATAAACTTAAAGCACCTAATGACATTGAATTCCAACAAGTTGCTTATCAAGAAAAGAAGAAGATAAAGGTGAGTGCACTCAGTTTGATTTCAATATATATTTCACGAGCAATTTTGCCCGAGACTGCCAAAGAAGCCCTTTAATGTCTTGCTCCATTGTACATCACCAAAGAGAGCACATAAACTGGAAGGGACATATTACATATCAATGTCAAGGCATCATATGGTTTGTTGAAATGTTATATACAAAATACAACTGTACACGTAAACACAGACTAGGTTGGGCATGACACCAGTATTGTTCTAGGCAATGCAAGAGCGGAACTGAGTAACGACAAAGATATCAACCATATGAGACCAATTACAGAGGATTGGGGGCTATGTAATTTGTCACCCAAATGTGTTTTCTCCACTATATGTAACATAGAGAAATCCATCGCCATCCTTCTTATCATCATAAATGGCAGACATTATGGCTCCTGCAGATGTTTATATACAATTAGTATCTCTCATTTTGAATAGTTATACATTTGAATTTATACCACTTCCAATCATTATTAGTAGAAACTAATTATCTATTTGAAAAGTATCTTCAAGATCTTTTCAATTCAGTTTTAATCTGATGAGGAATAACAATGTATACCGTGAACAAATGTGCAATAGAAAGGAAATTAAACCCTAGCATCACCCACACATACGCATAAAACTCATAAAATTTTATAGCAGTTACCTGTTGGTGGGAGCACATTGTCCACAAATATAAAGATTGCCTTTTCTGCACTCAGTTTAATCCTCTTTCGAATTACATAGACAAATTGACCCACCGTCAGATCAGCGGGGACAAGGTATCTGTAATTTCACAATTATCATTAATAGAAATTTCTAGTATGGGTTCACACACACACCTGGTGAGTCTTGATCCCAAGACCTCACCCTAAATCTTACTCTTTCAAGGAGAGAAGGTGCCATTTAAGATTGAGAACTCATTGGCATCATTGATACATTAAAGCTATCTTCACTTTCAAGCAAACACTTGAGCATAATAACATGGTCTTTTAGGTAGCAGTGTGTCCCTATTTCTTACCCATTCGAGTCCTATGGTTGGCCTTCAAACAGAGATAAACCAAGTACTCCCCAAGAAAACAAAGACACATCAACAATGAGCTATAGCTAAACTGGCACCTTCTCCCCTTATAAATTCCTAGTGGAGTGTAAGGTAGTGGGTTCAAGACCAAATGGGTGCATGTATAACTTACCAATCCCAAAAAATAAATAAAAATAAAAATGAGACATCAAAAAGCTAACTAAGACCACTACGCTATAATTTTCTTTTGACTCTCACTGTTTACCCCACACACAAGTGTGCATACATTCATGCATTCCTACATGCACACACTTGCACATGCATACCCTATGCACATGCACACAGATGCTAGAATTAAAGGAAACTTGTTTCTCACTGTCGCTAAATGCTAATCATCCTAATAAATAGAGAATACAAAAAATTAAAAGCTGAAGGGAAACCAGAGGGACAAGGGCTTAGTTATATGGAACTGGAACTCACTTTTTTTTGTCAATGTTGGGAATATCACTTCTCTCAGCCTTCTCCACAATCACCTTTAGAAGCACAAAGGAAAATATAAATCAGACCACAATTTGGAAACCCTGAGTCTCAAATTCACTTTATCAAGAATAAATTAGAAACTATTGCACTAACCTATAACAAAATTAGTATAAGTACTATCTAATCACTCTTTAGCAAAATAAATCAATGCTACAAAGGAAGTTGTCAACAGTTGCATTTCTTTACAATTATGAAATTGGTCAGCACAGAACAACTGTATTATGTACTAGATTACAGGAATCTGATGCTTAGTAATTGGATCTGATTTTAAGTATGAAAATCATCATTAAATGAGTGACATCAATTCCGTAAGACACTTTATGGTGTAGAAAAACCCACATTACATCAATAATAAATTCCTAATAATGCTCTACACTGACTACAGACATTCCTGGGAGGCTGCAAAGACTGAGTTTTTCTTTGTAAAACAATTTAGGGATTAAGGGGAACATTGCAGGAGTTTTTCTGTGATAATATGTTAAAATCCTATTTCAAGACAGCACAAAGTTTAGCTGACACCAGATATATAATCTTATCCCCCAATAATTTCAAATATAGGGTCATTGACAGTACAAAAATACTGCAGCAACAACAATAAAATGCTCCATTTCCCTTCTCCAATAAAGAAAGCACAAAATAGGATTGCATAACTGATGTGGGAAGTGCAAAGAAAAAAAAAATTAACTTATTTTTGTTTAATTTTAGAAGTCAATTTTATTTTTTTTATTTGTCCATTAGATGTTAATTTAGCGAAATGAAGTTCTCGCAGGTGGCATGGCCTACTATTAATTAAAAGGAAGCAGCCTGTTTTGGTTGGCCTTATTAGTTTTTTTTTTTTTTTTTTGATAAGTAAGAAGATGTATATTCAAAGAGCTACCTCATGAAAACAAAAGGTAGAGCAAGGATTACAGAGAAGGAAACAAACAACAAGAAAAGACAACAAAACAAACAAAAGCCAACATAAGAACTAAGTACTAAGCAGAGAATTAAGGAACAAAGGGAGAGAGTCACTAGAGGTGATTCCCCAAGCCCTAGACCAATCAAAAAGAGAACCACTAAAGAAAGCGAGCAACTGATTATTGGATTTGTCCATATCCTCAAAAGTTCTCCAATTCGCTCCCTCCAGATACTCCACATAAGGCACAAAGGAGCTAAATTCCAAATGCTAGAAGAATGCTAGAAGAATGCTAGAAGGTTGGCCTTATTAGTTAATTAGGCTATTAGTATTTTATTTAATTTCCTAGAGTCAAGGCTACTTTTGTATTTCAAAAATTGCGTTTTCCTAAGTCAATTGGTATTAGGGTTATATCCTGGTTGTCTATATAACCACGCTATTGTACCCAAATGGGACAAGTTTACAGTTTTGCTTCATTAATAAGATTTCTGTTTAATTTTCTGAATAGTCTGGTGTTGATTCTAGCCAACCTATGTGCTAATACCTAGGTTTTGGAACTCTTCATAAGATAGAGACTTCTATCAACCAGTAAGTCATTTGTATGGAATCCATATTGTCATAAGTAATCATTTTCCTATGAGTTTACTTTTTACTTAGCTAACTTCATCTTAAAAATTTTATAAAAAAAATCTTGAGACTAGAATAAGTTTCGCTTTCATTAGGTATAAAATAAAAAGCATTCATGAATTGCCCTCCCATTCCAATCATTATAGGACTGAAGACCATAATTTTAATCCTACACCCAAAACCACAGTGGAGGTAAATACCTAACTTAGACACTATCCACAATTCATCAGTATATCGAAGCCAGCTAAGCTGAACCAGGTAGCATTTTGAGGTCAGAATGGCAGGTGAAATTTGCAGCATTCATGCTGAACAAAAATTAGTTCAACAAGCCATTAACCATCGCAGGAGTTTCAAGCAGATATAGCCACTAATTTCTATCATGTATCTTTTTCTATAAGTAATCTTTTTAATTGAAAAGGGGGGAAACTCATGTACATAAAGTTGAATTATGGCTGTTTATTTCTTACAATATATCTTGTAGAACTTCCCTTGTTGAGGAAAAAAAAATGCAAAACAAATTCAACACTATGCAGAGCTCCTCCATGTATGAAAACTCACTAACCCCCAACCCCCAAACAAAACTATAAAAAGAAACATACAAAAAAAGTGAGGCATGCAAATTAGTTGTAGTAAAAAATACTATCAACCAGATAGGCCTCATATTGATGGAATATATGGAGGGAGTGTTTCAAGGACACAAAAAGAAGTATGCCTGATCTCAAATTAATTTTCTTTAGAACTTTGTTGGATTGGATGTCAAATTTGCATAGTCTGTCTTTAGGGTCTGTTATTGATGTGATAGATTCATGTAATTTGTGTGATTGATTCTATGGTCCCCTCCCAATGTACTTGGATGACTCTTTTTTTTTATATAAATAAGAATTGCATTACTTATTATAAAAGCCAACACATAAGTTTAACCTATAAAAGAAGACATGCAGACATTAACAAATAGCAATATAATCACAACAGTGAACTTAGAAATTAAATTTTAAAAAATAATAATAATAAATCTCACTGGAATTCTATCTGGGTATTTCTCCCTAATTCTAGCAGCCTCTGCACGCCTCTTCTCTGCAGAGACAGACATCATAAAATAATGAAATTGAGCTCACCAGTATAAAAAAGAACTATAATTGATTAACTTGGTTTAATAAATAACATAAGATAGACCAAGGCATTTGAACACAAACACAAAAGCTTTTATCCATACCAAAGTCATGCTCTTGCTTGAACATGCTTCTAGTCATTCTTCTTGAATGTACTGGAAAAAAAGAAACAAAAAAAAACCATTTATTGAATAACAAATATGATAATTAAATCGAATCCAGAAGAACCCCAGAAAATCTTATGTGAAAATCAAGAAAGCAACAAAATTTTGCAACCAATATCAAAAACCCATGTTTGATTTCTGAGAAAAGATAGGTTGGTGCAAGAGAAAACCCAAAAACATCTAAGCCTAATATACCTTCTGACCCTTTGATGGTATTCTCTTCAATTTCTATTTCCAGGTATTGAAGAAAACAAAAATATATATTACCAACCAAAAAAAAAAAAAAAAAACAAGAAATAATGGTTGAGATATAAAGTTGAGAAGAGCTTACACAAGATTGAATTAAGAGAGGAAAAATCGAAAAACCCAACAAAAAGTTTTCCAGTGCTCTTTGCCTTTGTGCTGTAGATAAGAGCTGATGATGATGAGTTGATGACTAGGATTAAAGATGACTCCTTTGAGTTTTTTTGACAATGCATGTATCTTTCACTAAATATTTATTAATCGGTTTGGTTTGGCCTTGGACTTCCTCTCCGGTAAGGATAGTCAAGTATGTTCGTATAACCAATTAAATCTTGCCGTGTACATGTCAGTCAATTGCTAATAATTGACAACTGAACAACTTTGACTTCTTTTTCTTTTTTCATTTTTCTTTTTTCCTTTATTTTAGCATTCCCATCCGGCACTATAAGGTTGTGTTTGACATTCACCGGAACTATTTAACTTATATTTATTGCTATTTACGAGTCTCATATACTTTTTAATATTATTTATGAATTTTACTGTATTATTTTAACTTATTTTTAATTTTATTTATAGTATTTTGAGCAAAAAGTTTTCAATTTTTACTAAATTAGTTGTTCCTAAATAAACACTAAGTTTGTGTTTGGCATTGGCTTAACAAGCCAGCTTTTTTTACTATTTAGCTTATTTTTTCTACTATTTAACTTATTTTTGCTACTATTTATGGTTTCATGCACTTTTTAGTACTATTTATAGATTTTACTGTACTATTTCAATTAGTTTTTAGCTTTATCTGTAGTACTTTTATTTTAAAAAAAATTCAGTTTTAACTAAATAAGTTGTTTCCAAACAGACACTAAATATTGTTTTTAGCTATTTTCCATTTTACTGTGACACCAATTGCTTTAAAAAAATAATTAAAAAAAAAAAAAAAACTCTACATCTGATGCTCTAATACTATTGATATTTTTGCATGTTGCTAGGATAAGAGTATTCTCATCCAAAAATGCCCAAAAAAAAAAAAACATTTGCATAACCAAAAAGCCATTTTATCTATTTTACACTATCATTTGAGCAAATTACAATAAAATCACAACTGGTTTGGCCCATTTTAAACTTATCTAGCTATAGTTCAAAACTTGATATTTTGCCCATTTGAGATTAACTTTGTTTTTCTCTTGTAACCCACTTCCATTAAAAACAATAGTAAATATGTCTTTGCTTTATGTCTCTCTTCTCCCAAAACAAGAAAAGAAAAAAAAACCCACACACACGTAATAACAAAAAGAAGCAAGATCAAAATGTGGTATTATTAAAAAAATTGAAGAGGAAAGGAGATAAGATGTTTCATCCAAAATACAAGCAATTTCTCATAACACATTCAACCGCACCACAAATCTTGAACATAAGCCCAAAAAAAAAATCAAAACAAAATCATCCACACCACAAATCTCATCTCTCTCTCTCTCTCTCTCTCTCTCTCTCTCTCTCTCTCGTCCACCCATAGCCACCACAACCACCATTAGAAACCACCACCACCACCACAAGACACCCACAATCCACAACCATCACAAGCCACAATACCACCAAAGTCAAATCAACCACCACTAGCAAGCCAAAATCAAATCAAACCCACAACCTAAAAGCTAATATTAATAATAATAATAATAATAATAATAATAACAAACCCAACAAAGGCATCACAGTCCAATCTAGACCTTCGGTATGGATTCCTTGCAAATACTATGGTGGTTGATCTAAGTATTGTTGGGTTTTCGCTTTGGTGGCCGATTGGCCTCCTCAACACCACCATGAGAGAGAGAGAGAGAGAGAGAGAGAGAGAGAGAGAGAGAGAGAGAGAGAGAGAGAGAGAGAGAGAATATCAAACATGGTCGATCAACACAATCATTAGCAACATCCTATATCTAGCTCAGTCCTTCACCAACTGCTCTTTTAACATTAGCTTTAATTTGTAATATTCCTTCAATTTTGGCTTTAATGATCTGCCACTCCCTTTAATGTTTCATTTAATTTGTATGTTCCTCTCCATAATATATATATATATATATATATATTGAAGCTTATAAAAAAAAATTGAGATCTACCTATCCATTTAGTTTTGACACATACCTTGTTTCTTTACAAAATCCCCTATTTGATCTTTTTCCTTTGTGTTTTTATGTTCTTTTTTTTTTTTTTTAATTCTTGTTTTGAACCTCGGGTAGGTAAGGGGAAAACATGCCTAATCACAAGTGGGTTTATTATAATTTTCCCTCATCGCTTTGACAACATACTATACATTCTATTAATTATTTAACAATTCATCACAATAAAATAATCTATATTTTATACACACATTAAAAATAATAATAATAATAATAATAAAATGCAGTACCCTAAACGCACCCAACTCAAGGTAGAGAGAGATACCACTGCACACCCTTGGTGCAGTAATCACTCCACAAGTATAAATACTTGTGGAATGTGGGGGGCAAGGGTCGAGGTTCAAGTCTCCAAGAATGAGTTTCACACACATATATACTTAGATTAAATTAAAGTAGAAATTCTATCTTGTTAAAAAAAAAAAAAAAGTAGAGAGAGATGTATTATTACTTAATTGTGGGTTGAAAACATTTAAGTTTATAGATGTTGCTACAAGGATTTGCAAATTTATGCTCAAGTGTCAACATGCAATTTTTTTAATAGAGATGGATAATGAGATGACATCATCTATATCTTAACAATATCATTTTATTCCACCCTCAATTATTTTAATTTCAGAAAAAGAATAAAGTTTGGGATGTAGGATGTATTGTTCAAGTGGTAATGTAAAATAGACTAAATAAATAAATTTAAATAGAGTAGTAAGAGAATAGAGTATGAAATGTATGATATATTGTTAAAGTGATGATGTAAAATATATAAAGTAGCATTTTGGTGATGCAAAATGTTTTTTTTTTTTTTTACACTTCGAAATGATAATGTTCTTAAATATCTTATTTATTCGAAATTTATAATAATTAATCTAGTGAAGTGAGTATAACACATTGACATAATAATATGATTTTTATTCTACCATATAGGAAATCATTGTCACCCATCACACCCGCAAGTTTAGAAGTTATGGGGGTAAGTAATGGCAAACTCCACTATTGCTTGAGCTATAACCACTATATATATATATATATATTAGTCTCATCACACGCGCTTCGCGCATGCAATGAGTTTTTTTTTTTTTTTTTTTGGGTATATGCATTGCCATTGAAGTTTAAGAATAATTGGAAATATAAATAAATATAAATAAGAACTACATTAAATCACAGTTCAAATTTTCGTAGCAAAAAAAAAAAATGTTTTTAATTTTTATATACAATTTTTTTTTTTTTGAAAATCTAATTTATATGTGGATAAAGCAATTTGAAAATTAACAGAAAAGTAACCCTATTTTGTAGGCAATGTTTTAGTAGGAGTTAGAGTTCTATTTTTATCAGATTGTCATTTAGTT
>NW_027070219.1:0-12327 GCF_002906115.3 Quercus suber
AGCTGAAACAA
The DNA here is from genome assembly GCF_002906115.3 of Quercus suber. NCBI lineage: Eukaryota > Viridiplantae > Streptophyta > Magnoliopsida > Fagales > Fagaceae > Quercus > Quercus suber. Next base: position 12 of record NW_027070219.1, read on the forward strand.
CATGATTATCATATTTTATGGTGTTTTGCATGGGAATTGGATGTTTTAGTTTTGACTAGAGTACCACAAATATCGTACAGAAATGATTTAGGCCAAAAAGGAAAACTATGCAGACGTGATTTATTTTAGATATTAATAGGTAGTTTCAAACTTCTATAACAAGCATTACAACTTTATTTTCCTCTGTTCCTCAAAAAGTATGCTTAACTACTAAAAAGTTAAAAGCATGCTTGATTTTTTTTTTTAAACATAACATTTCATTTCAACTTCAATGAATTGCATTTTGTTATAGCATATCAATTTATATTGTTATTGCATATCATTAAATTATCAAATGTATGAGACAATTAATTGACCCTAGTTTATATGTCTTACTAAGGTTATTGGTTCTTATATTGGTTGGTCTGCATTACACTAGTATACAAGAACCCATGTAGAGCAAAACCACAATTATGTTCTAATAAGTTACATCTGCACTGCCAAGGCAAGAGAAAAGGTTTTTGAAAGGGAGGGAGCCCCAACCAACAGCCTCCCAACAACCCAACAAATTGTTTTGCCAAGTTATTAAATAATTTGTGGTCTGGCCCACATTGAAACATTTTATATATATACATATATACATATATTCCACCAACAACCCATCAAAAAATTTTACATTTCTTAATTTCTTTCACATTTTTTTCTAATGAGTTACACTTATGCTGTTTTTAATGGGGCATCACTACGTAAAAAATAAAAATAAAACAGAAACAAAAGCAGTTCATGGCATCGGTGAACTGCCAATTGTCATGAATAATACCTTCTTCTGTTTCAAAATTCAGTTTCTTTTTTTAATTATTTTTGTGATACTGCACCACCTTTTTAGAACTTTTTGTGCACTTCTTAATAGAATCCAAAGTACTTCAAAATTTCTTAAAAGTTTGCAGGTATATTGTCAAACTTTTAATGATTGTACATTGATTTGTTTTCTTAATTTATTCTTAAGTAATCAAATTATCTGTATAAAATTCTTACATTGGATTATTCTTTTAAGTTAATCTGTTGAGAAATATATGTTGATACTTTTGTTTAGATCTTCTAATTGACACTAGGCAAGAAACATATTAATATTTTTGTTTATATCTTTTAATTAACAGTAGGCATGATTTATACTTATGTCATATTTTTGTGTGAAAATTAAATTTTTATTTATTTTATTACTTATATTCATTTATATTTTCAAAATATTTTTTTTTTTCAACCTTGTATTTTAATCTTGTCCCCCCAAACTAAAATTTTGACTCTGCTGTAAATACCTATGACAAATAATACATTTCAAGAGCATAAACCCCACTTCATATATTACATCTGCACTGCTAAGATATGCCATACATCTCAAGAGCATAAAACATACTTCCTACATAATAAACAACAAGAAGTGACATCAGTAATTCTTCACTAAGAAACAAAGAACACAAGAGAGAAGCCAACTTTCTTATGCAGACAAAAGAAGTGACAGAAGTCTACATAATATATTAAATTTTAAGGATGAGTCATCATCACTTCATATCAAAAATTTGAGCATCATCAGTACTGTTGCAGCATCATCTCATGTTCTTCAAATATCTTACATCAACTCCAGATTGAAGTTATCCTGATAACAAAATTTATTACATATCTCTTGTCTTCATAATCTTTCTCAGTTGGGGGGGGGGGGGGGGGGTGGGGGTGTTTCTAAATCAGGAAGTTTGAACTACATGGAAGAACATTTCCGGGTTTGCAATATCTAAGTCATGTCAGTTTTTAATAAAGTCATTATTACCTGTATGGATATGTTACAGGACATTACTAACTATTTTGTATAATAAATCCCATACTTGGTTCAAGAAACAAACTTTAAGAGATTGCAGACTATGACAAGATAGATAAGTTGGTTAGGTCGTTCATTCATACAGGACCAAGCTGCTTGAACACAATTTATTAACACTGATCAAATAAATATCATTATTATTTAATGATGGACTATTACAAACCTGTATTTAAAGTGAAATACTCTTATAATTCTCAAAAAAGATACAGTGGCATATGTACACACCGTAGAAAGTCTGAAAGGGCAAAGTTTGGGCTTCCCTCTTCTTCCACACTTCAAAAGGTGTGCACCCTTCTTTATGGATAAAATTGCCTGCACAGACTAGCGCAATAAGTTTTCAGCAAGAGGGGAGAGAGAGGAACCATCCCCCAATTACTTAAAATTAACATATGCCCTTCTTCTACCAAGCACATATTTTGGCAAAAATGAAAACTCTTTAAGTTTTGAAATCTTGGAAGCCTCAGAAATGAAACAACCAAATAAAACATCTCAATAAATTGGAGGGAAAATAAAGCATTTCAATTCCCTCACCTCCCCACCTCTTTAATTTTTTACATAAACTAACAGTAAGCTTTAGATCCTATCATCTCAATCTCTCTCAATTCTGATCAAAAGTGGACTCTGTCAATTTCAGAATTTTTAAACATTATTGTGTGAACCTATAAGGCTATAACTAAAAAAAATGACAAATAATTGGTCAGAAAAATAAGTAAATACATCCTAAAAAAAATAAATAAACAGAGTCTGAAGTCAGTGACTGAGATTGCATCAAATTATACTCTCATGGTTGCAGATTATTTCATTCAATAAGAGGTGAAGCCTTCATCAATGATCATAGTACTGTCATAAAAGTAAATTCTCCTGTGTGATCCCCGACTCCAGAACTGTTGACTGTAAGAATCAAGTCAAAGCTTTGGAAACCAGAACTATCAATTTCAACCACAATCTTTTGAAATATTAGAAGAGAAATCCCAATTTTCTCAACCAGGAAAAAAAAAAAAAAAAAAAAAAAAAAAAAGGACAATTGCAATAGCACACGATCAGCATTTGATCCCTGGTTAAAGCTTCATCAACTAAAAGAACACATCATTTTCAAAATCACCATGAACATGTGAAATAATTAAGTCATTTAAACCAGCATTAGAGGATATAAAACAAAAAGAAGTACAGATTGTGAAATTACAAGTAGACACTGTAACAATGCACAAAATAAAAATCAGCAATATGGGATTAAACATAATTTAACATCTTTACAAATAATGCCAAAGCAATGCCTGATCATACAGACTCAACAACCCCCCATCACCCAAAGAAAAACAAAAAAGAGAGAAAAGAGAAGCAATGCCTGTTGATCCACAAATTAGAGACAACTTTTTTCAAAACAAAATTGGATCCAAAGTTTGAAACCAGTGATTGCCAACCAAAATTGGAACCACCAATGTGATCACAACTGCGAATTCAGTTAAGTTTGAGAATATAGAATCTCATTACATACCAAAGATAATTATTTCATACAAAAATAATAGAAAAAACGAAAGATAAATATATACACTTTAACCACATTCAATAACATAACAATATTAAAAAACTATACCAACAAGATAGAAAATTTGAAATGATTCCAAATTAAACCAAAATGGGCATCATTTTTATTTATTTGTTTGGATTTCTCCAAGGAAAAAAAAAAATGTAAGAAAAGCAAAAGTAGACCTGTTCAACTGCTCTGTCAAAGGGTACTGTAGCTAAGGATGCTTCACCCATGTTTAGAAGAGAATTTCATGGCAGACAAAAGAAGCAGAATGGGAGAACCTTGGTTTCCAACAAGGAAACCTCAACAGCAGAATGTGTGAGAGCTAAGCATGCAGTACCGAAGAAGAAGAAGATGCTTCCTCTGCTGGTGCTTTGCGCAGAGCATAAATATTTTTGAGAGTATAAACTAGAAACTAGACAGAAAGAAAGAAAGAAAGAGACTTTTCCTCTCTCTCTCTTCTTTCTCTGGATACCTTTGTTTTATAATAAAGGGACTCTATGTAATGTGTTTATACTACACTAGTAGTGAATCTGTTTCTTCCATCACTGTTTGTTCACTTCGTAAGTCGTGCAGAGAGAGAAGTCGTGCAGAGAGAGAGAGAGAGACACACACAAAAGAGGGTTTTAAAATAAGTAAACTAAACCCATATGCACGTGTACTCCATATCACATGCGCTATTTATCTGTTTGACAACCATTTTACCACATGCTTTATTGTCCTTTAGTTTTTACACTTTTCTTATGGTTTTTTTTTTTTTTTAATTTTTAATTTTCCAAAAATCCTACCCTTTTCTTATGTTTGTTCAATTGTGTTCAAAGTTTTTCTAAAAAAAAATATTCTTAAAAAAAATTAATTGCTTTAGAAATATATTTAGAAACTTTTCATTTAGATTAAAAAAAAAAAACTTTTTGACAACTTTTTTATGTTGTTCATGAAAGTATTATCAAACTTTTTCTAAAATAATTCATTAACAAATATCTTAACGGCATTCGTTAATAAAACCAAAAGAAAAAAATACAGGTATAATATGTATACATCAAAAGCCTAAGAGTCAAGTTATTAACGATGGGTAAAAGATTGATAATAATTGTGGATGAGGACCAATACCAGTTTGCATTTATGATTTGTTGTAAAACTATTATGTAGGTAGCACTATTAAAAAAAGTGTTACGTTCATAATATTTTCATAAAAAATCATAATTTACAGATTGTTACAGGTTTTTAATTTGAATTCATTATTGAAATTAATTACTTTTCTATTAGTAACAGCCTATAACAATCTATCACTTAAAATTTGTTATAAAAATGTCATGAACAAGCTTTTCTTAAGGAAAGGTTAAAGTTTAATTTTTAAATATATTTCCCTTTTTTGGGCTGGCTCTATGCATTGTTCAATGTACGGATGACCTTTTTTATATTATTACACATTGACTACTACAGTTTTGGAGGGAACTTAAGTAACTAATGATCCTTCTTATAATGATGAGCCAAAAGTTTAGGAACCCATAATTATAGGGATCCCATTTAGGCATGAATTGGCAGAGTATATTTCGATGTAACATATGATTTTCATTTTATAAGAATAAAAACCCGTAATTTTGTGTTAGTAATCACAAGCACAACCTCCAAATATTCAAAGTGTGATCCTAAAGCTAGAGTCAAATCTACTTTCATCATTTTTCTCAGAGAAAAAAAAATCTACTTTCATGATTAGAAATTAGAATGTAGAAACTAGCTGCTGCAAAAAACCAAAAAATTAAATATGGAAACTAGAAAGTACTACTTGCTTCTAAAATATATTTTCATGATTTAGCATTATTTTCAAATAATTTGAAAAAGTCAAGAGACCTATAACTCAATTGACACCGCATAGTTTTTATAACATCCATGATTGAAATCTTCCATCTTTAACTATCAAATTATAAAAATAAAAATAAAAATTGGAAAGGGAAAGAGTTTTAAAATAATAAAGACATTGATACTTTTTAGTTTGGAAAAGTTTCATTTCCTAATATTGCACCAGACTTTATTGTTCTTTTTCCCTAAAAATATAGGTTTTATTATTATTTTGTCAACAGCAAGAACAACAAAACTGGTCCTAATATTTTAAATGTGAGAGTTGAAATCAAGCTATCAAATTAAACTCATTACAACTGACATTTAAATAATTAAAAAAAAAAAACCTCATTATAATGGGAAAATTTTTAGGTACTCTTGGAGTATAGTGACCATTCTCTGTGCTCTAAGAGTACTTAAAAATTACTCATTATAATATCTATAATGATGAATATTTGTGGAAAAAGTCAATATATTTGGTGAGACTTGTAGAAGGATGATTCTTTATTCTTTATTCTTTATTTATGTATTTATTTTAAGAATGATCTTTATTTTATGCGATGTGTTCAAGTCACACACTTGGTATAACTTTAAAAGAGTTATATCAATTTTAGACCACAAATTTCTATGAAATATAATGTTAAAAAATGTCAACTATTCATATCATCATTAAACATTTATTGCTTACCACACACTGGCTAAATTAATTCAAAAGCTATTTTTTCCTCTGTCTACACATTATTTATTACAATCTCATTTAAAGAGAGAAGATTATGTAATATTTATTACAACCTCTTTACATGTTTAGAGAGAGAGAGAGATTTATCACTAACGATTTTTTTTTTTTTAATTATGAAAATATTAGAATCGATCTGTGTAGAAGATGAATTTGAATTAAAAACAAATGCTAATTACTAACATTGAGGAATAGATAGTTTTTTCTTCTCAAAAAACATTAAAAAAAAAATGATCATTTTTATCTTATCATAATATTTACATTCGATCATTTATATCTTTATCTCTAAGGATTGGATTTGGTTTGAACTTTTTTGACCGATTAAAACAATATTTAAGATGTGTAAAAACAAAAAACAATATTTAAGATCCCCCTCAAAAAAAAAAAAAAAAAAAAGATTATTTCTATCTTTATCTCTAAGGATCAGGGTTGTGATGCTACACAATGTCGCTATAGCAAGAAGGTTGGAATAAAAAAAATATCAAACCGAAACGATCCGGAGAAAATGTTGCTTAAAGAACAATACAATATATTCAAAACAATCCTAAGTAATAATCAATTATTGGCTTTATTGCTTGGACCTAGAACCGTGATGAATCAAATCTAGACAAAAAAATTATTTTCTAGCTAATAAATGCCAAATACGCGTATTAAAAAGAATAGGCATGCTAAAGAAGATCTGCAACTCAGAAAGTTAGGAATAACACTTGTGCAAGGTTACAATAAATTAAATAGGGAGAGAGAGAAAGTAGAAAATAATATATTTCTAAAACTAATTCGGTTAGCTGGTGTGGCAAGTAATAAATGTTTAATGATGACATAGACAATTGACCTTGTTTAACCATTAAATCTCATAGGAATTTACTATCTGAAAGAGAAATGATATGTCTAAATATTTTATAACAATCATTGACAAGTTATTACTAGTTGTTTTGTTGGGGCAAAAAAGTATCTTAGTATTAGTTTCAAATTTGAAACAATAACACTAACACCTGTGATTTGTTGTAAAATTGTTGTAGACGTAGCATCTCTCTTATGTGTTCTATATATATATATATATATTAAATATATACACATTAAGTATCATATTCTATACTTATTCTTTTTTTTTTTTTTTGATAAATATACTTATTCATTTGATTGTCTTTCATAACTAGGGAACTTGACATAAAGATCTAAAACCAAAGTTGGTAATTTAAAAAAAAAAAAACTAAATGCAACTACTCCTAAAATTTAGGGATCTTTGATTTTATACTCTAATTTGAATTTTATCCCTAATATCTATATTTTATTTGCATTAAGCCCTTCTATCCAAAGTTTTTGTTAATACACATAAACTTGTCACTGTCTTTAATTTGTCTAATAAAACGATGTCACGCCATTTTTGTTTTATTATTTGAAGTTTTTTTAGCGTCAAAAATGACTTGGCATCATTTTATTTGATGAATTAAAACACATGTGACAGTTTATGTGACATTTAAAGGAAATATGAAATGAGCTACTATTAATGCAAATGGAATATAACTTCAAAGGGTAAATTAAAATCTGAACTTCAATGCCTATAAATTAAATCTCCGAGACTTTAGAGCCGTAGTTTGTGTGCACTTTGTAAAATGAATGATATTTTTCATTGATATAAAATCTTTCCCGTCAAGTGCTGCTCCTCCAGTGCATTGGATGTGACCCGTCACAATTTTAACACTTATGCACTATACATCCCTTAATCAAATTTGGTAAAAATACATTTTGCTCCTTGTATTTTATAGAGAGTTCACTTTACCGAGTAGATTTTTCTAATTAATGTATACTTTACCAATGCAGATTTAGAGGGTGACTCGTAGCCATAAAAGCCTTGTGCAAACGGCAAGACCTGTTTCGCACAGTTTGGCCATCTTATTAATGATGCGTTAGCTCTAGCATCATCCTTTCAATGGTTGCATACGCCTATGTTAGCAGGCAGGGCACATAACTGCTCACATCCTTTACTTAACGAACAAAGTTTCATCTGAAGTTTTAGCTTGGTTAGAAGATATTCCTCAAGATATTGATCATGCAATCTCTGTCGATATGACAGTTTTTCCATGGAATTACACGTGTATGCATGTATGTATGAAATACTTTAGGAACCTAAGCCCTTAACCCTCAATTAGTGGCTTTTCAAGACAAAATCCACACAACAAGCAAAGTGGAAAAAAGAAAAAGAAAAAAAAAGAATTAGGAAAGAGTATAATGATTGAAAACTGCAAACTTGCTGATTTGTGTTTATTTTGTCTTAAAGTGATCAAATCAAACATTTAAAGNTACAGTCCGCAGACGTCAGAATGGACGAGCTCGTCATTTGCACGGGGCCTTAAGTGGACGGTTCTCATGTGGACGGACCTGATACGGACGGAGCAAAGAAAGATGGGCTGGTTGACCGTGGGCCTGTTGGACCCCTTAGTGGGAATATTTTGACCCATTCTCATAAGGTCCTAAACAGAGTCCTTGCGCTACTTGGACTCTAGAAATCTCATATATTTGGTAAAGATATTCCCTATAAGGAGAAGATCTGTCCATCACATTTATGATTCTACAAGAAGAATTCTATAAGGAAAAGACTTCCGCGCCAAGGAAGAGATGTCAACCCTCTACTACTATAAAAGCCCCAATACCCTCGCCAACCAAGGTACACATTATTTTTATCCTCTCTAGCACTCTAAAGTTGTGAGAATACTTTCTGACTTGACCTTCAGAGGGTATTTGGCCGGCACCACACCGGTGCCCTTTGATAGGTTTTCTCCTTTGTCTTGTGTAGGTTAACATACGAGCGTGAAGGCATTGTGTGACTCATTGGTGAACTTCTCAGCTTCATCAAAAGACAAAAAGAAAAGAAAAATAAAAAGTTGTGGACATCTTGAAGATGTTGGAATAGGCGGTGAATGGTATCCGATAATAAAACATCAATCTATGCGGCCCTTAAATGATTAATATGAGGAGGAGTGTTAGAAATATGTGATTAAATGATTAAATTTACCATATTCCAAAAACTTGACAAACCCTATTCAATGATTGGAACAGTCAAAGAACATATAATGAAGGTTAAAAAATAAATCACTCTAAAAAGGATACAAAAGTTGCTTAGCAAGATGGAGAAAATGAGACTTCATTGGGTAAGAGTAATACTACGTGCATAAAAAATTAACAACATTATTTATAATAGTTTTTTTTTTTTGACACAAACAACATTATTTATAATAGTTGAGTTGGGAAGTTTGTACTGGCTTTATTATTATTATTATTATTATTTTAAGAATGAATTTTTATTTAAGTCCATCATTGATTTCATTTTTATATATTATTAACAACTTGTCACATTAACACTTGTTAATTTTTTTTTTTTTGGTATTTATAGACCTTTTCCTATGATTGCATTTAATTCCACGCGGGCTAACTAAACCCTCAGAAAGTTATGGAATCGCAACAACTGGAATTTAGGTCTATCAGAGAATAAAGAAACGGTATATGCCTATATTATAAAAATAATAATAAAATTAGAGAACATAATTTTTTTTCTTAATAATTTATAGAAGTGTTACAAACTTCCATTAATCCAATATTTATAATGTGTCATGCATTTCGTTTCTTTCTTTCTTTCTTTTTTTTTTTTTTTGAAAAGCAAACAAGAGTTATCAAACTTCAAATAGACTGAGTAGTCCCATTTATTCTATGTATGTTAGTCGAATTTAAAAGATCAGTTTCCTCTTGGCGCATTTACCAATTTTGATGACAAATTGAAATTATGGGTTATAATTAGCCTATTCAGTAAAGTTTTTTATTGTTTTTTTTTAGGAAAATATTTCATCCTTGAATAACAGATTTGAATTTAAATTCACCTATACTAAAAAATCAATTGGCGTGAGATTAATGATAGGAACAATCATAATAAAGGGACGCCTGTGTTTAATTTCTATCATATCAATAATAATAATAATAATAATAATCAAAAAGAAAGAGAAGAGGAGGAGGTCATCTAATGGATATCAAAACCATTACCTAAATTTTCTCCAAAAAAAAAAAAAAATTACCTAAATGGAAAGTACTTTAGGTAAAGATGCTACGTAAATGGAATTAAAATAATCAAATGAGGGTGTTGATGCAGTGCACGAAAGGTCTTTTGTTTTTGGCTGAGTAGAAATGTCCCAAAATAAATCAATAAATGAAGCACTGCATGACAACATGAATATGTGGGAATCCCTATTTAAACACTACCCATATGAAAATGGAGGTGAAGTTGAAAAGAACATGTCAACTACAACAGTTGTTTGGAGATGCAAATGTGGTTGACATAGTCATAATGAAACTTTTGTTTTTTTATTTTTATTTTTTATTACTCTCTAAATGTTGTTACCACACCACTGGATGTAGACATATATATTTTTGTTAGTTCATTCAATTGACCAATTGAATAAAAAAATTGCATGAACTATGATGATGATGATGTTTCTATTGCATTTGAAATAAAATCCTAAACCTAAACGATTTGCATGTGGACTAAATTTTTTTGCCTTGGAGAAAGAGACGTAAATTACTTATTAAACAACTGGAGAGAGAGAGAGAGAGTTGGTGGTGTCTCATAATTTCAAATTCACTCAGAAGTTAGGTTTACCAAAGTCAAAAGAGCCGCTGAACCCTGGCAATCTGCCGCTCATGTTCTTCCACAGTTCACATTGACTGTTAATCCTTCTTTCCCTTTCATTCTAAATTCAAAAGTCGTTTTCTCTTTAATGGCCAGGCCAAAACAATATGATATCTTATTATCAAAATGAGAATATTTAGCATATAAGATAAGCCAAAGGACGTACGATAGACTAATCCAAAAAGATTAAATCCAATAAGGACTTGGTATAAAAGTTGTCATTTGCATCATTGGAGACATTTCATTTGGCAACCATACTTTAACTTCACCAACGACAAAATTATCATTTAAGAATGTAAGAGTAAAATAGTAATTTTAACCTTTGAATTATTTAATACTTAATTGAAAACAAATCTAAAAGTTCCAAAGATTAAAACGACATCTCTCATGCTTAACGTGGACCATCAAATTAAAAGTTATTGTGGAATCAAGATTTAACGGTCAATACATGTTCTTGTGATTTAGAGTAAGCACATGTAACAAGGATGCACTAATAAGCATGAGATTATTTAGTGGCAATGGATAATTATATTATTTTTTAACTTTAATTAAACATTTTAGAAATAAGATTTTTAATTAAAATAAAAAATTCTCAAAATATCCATTAATGTTATCTGATCTCAAGAAAGCTAAAATTTATGTTCCAAAGTCATATTGAACTAAAAAATTGATCAGAAAAACGTAAGTTGTGGCACAAATCGAAAATGAATCAAATCAAGACTCTAGGTCAAAGTGTTGATCGGGACTTTAATCAGAAGTCCAAGTGATGATCGATGCTTGGACTATCTTTGCAAATGTCGATAAGCATTTAGAGGTAGACATATCTTTATCCAACTTGATAATCCAGAAATCTTAACCGCCTTAGGGAGTAAGGTAATCAACTCTAACACATCAAAACTGTTGGTTTCCATAGGCCCATTGATTTGAACCATGAACAAATCTCACGTTGAAATAATTTTTGTATTAAAAAAAAAAAGAATTTCATATCTTTTAGAGAGTTTTTAGAAAATGAAATTTTATTTTTTTAATAAAATATATTACTTTTTTTATTCTTGTAAAGGAAAATTATCTTTAGGGTTTCTTTAAAAGGGAATTTTTTTTTTCTAGATATACTGAAATAAAATATATTTTTAAAGTGGGTTTCAAAATCTCATGAAATTTTGGAGAAGGTATATTAAAAAAGATGCAATTTCTCATGAGTTTTTGGGAAAATGATTTTTTAAAGAGAAATTTAACTCTTTTGGAAAATTCTATAGAATTTGAGACCTTGTGTTTTAGAAATTTACTTTTAGGAGTAACAAATCTCAATTCATGAGAAAACATTTTCTAAAGGGGAAACCCCCATGGTTTTGAAAATCAATTTTCAAATAGCAACCCCGTGGTTTGGAAAAGACATTCTTTGGAAGGAGAAAATCCATGGGTTGGAAAACAAATTTTCAAGGGTCTCTTTAGAAAGTTAGAAAGCATTGCAAAGCTATCATGGGTTTTTGGGAAAAAGTGTTTTTAGTAATGAAAAATCCCATGAATTTCGCAAAATAACATAATCAAGTAACCTTGCTTTTATCCATGAGGCAGCAACAACAACAGATTAATGCAGCGGTAGCGGTAGCAGTAGCACTGTAGCAGTCAACTTGATGCAGTCACAACTTGGAGTGTTAATCAGCATCAACTATTGGCTTAATCATGAAG
>NW_027070219.1:29897-109775 GCF_002906115.3 Quercus suber
AATTAGTAATACCATCAACAAAAATTAAACACACACACACAAGTACGGTACACAAACAAAACCAACAATTTAACAACACCCACATCCACAAGTATCAAACTAATCAAAAATAGGTAATAAATCAAAACAATTTTACCTTAGAAATCTTTGCAAAGTGCAAATGGGTATGGGCCATGTGGCAATGCCTACTATAGATCTTCTCAAGGCTTCATCAAAACAACCTCCCTATGCCTTCAATTATATATAAAAATCTATGAAAAACTAAAGAGCATGTGAATATTTGGTGTAGATAGTTGAGAAAAAAAAAAAGAACACTAAAAAGAGATGAAGTTAATGCTTAAGAAAGATAAGAAAACTCACCAGTCACCAAGTTTCAAATCCTGAAATTTGACAATGAAATATGCTGAGTGATTTGTTTGAGAAAGCAAGAAAAAAGAAAAAATTGGTCAGTTTTTTTTTCTTCGGACTGTGGGACTAATGCTGAGTTTTGGGGGCTGCTAACAGTACCAGTGGGTAGTGTAAATGTACCATAGAAGAGAAAAAAAGAATAAGAAGTAAAGGAATTCTGTAGGGTGAGTTTTTTAAGATTAAGAATAGGTTGATAAAGTTAAATTTTGTTGTGAAGTGTTTGGACTTTTGGGTATTTAAATGTAAGGTGAGCCATGTTTTTGTTTTATTTGGAGTAAAAAAAGGTCTAACTAAAGCAACTTGGGACTTGGGAGAATAGTGGAGATATGGGGTATGGGGGGCGAATAGTCTACATTGGGGGGGCCCAATTAATTTTCCTATATACTCTAATGGACTTTTTTTTTTGGCAGGGGCCACGATCCCCTCAAGGGACTACGTGGCTCCACCTCTATTTAATTTAGAGAATTTTCACAACTCTAGAGTGCCAAAACTAGAGTAAATTATGCGTACCTTAGTTTGTGAGAGTCTTGGGGTTTTTATAGTAGCGTAGAGTTGACATTTTTTTCTTGGTGGGGAAGATCTTTCCATGTAGGAAAGATTCTCATTAATACACGTACCTTACGGGATCCTTTCCTTGTGGGAACCCTCTTGATTAGGGTTAATCGTGGGGTGCAAGATATTTCTTTGTATAGATATCCGTGGGGGTCAAGTAAGGCCATGCTGGACCTGTCATGCCTTTTATTCTTGTTGGACTCTTCTTGTTCTTGTTAGCCTTCTCTCTTCCCGTCGTCCCATGTAGACATCGTCGGATATGGAAGTGGGATTGTCGGCCTATGGCGTCGTCATTTTCATACTTTCTTATGTGCTTGCGAAGTTGACGGGCCTAATGGGGTCGTCAGCTTCTTTGCATGTAGTGGGTTTACCTCTTTATAAAAACACCCTTGTCAGATTGAGAGGGGGAAGGAGAGTAGAGTAGAATGAAATTGGCTTAAAATTAGTCTATTTTTAGCCAACTCTACTCTACTTCCCTCCACTCCTTTTCCCTCCCCCCCTCAATCCAAATAGGCCCTTAGGTAATAGAGGGAGAATATCCCCTCCTATTTAAATCTTTTAATTCCTTACAATTTCTAAATAGATTTAGCATGGCAGTTATTTGATTTTTTGTTTAAAATTATTGAATTTTATAAATGCTGCTTATCTTTCATCTCGCTAAAACTAGGAGTGAATAAAAAAAAATTTAGTGGGAGAGGATCCTTTGAATACTTTGAATTGTTTAAAAACACAATCTTGGTATTGGTTAGTACTGATATATAGTTTTGAGTATATATACTAAGAAAGTTAATATTGTACTGGTATCGATACTTTCTTGAAATGTATTGGATAAGATATTGAGTTGCATCAAGTGTACCAAAGATATTTTTTGGTGTTTCGAACAGAATTATAAAAAAATAATTAATAATTTAAAAAGTTCAACCAAAAAAACATTATAAAACATGTTATTTAAACTAATATATTAGGTTGATGTACTTAGGCTAATATTTAAGCTTATAATATATGTGAATTTTAAATTATATGTCCATAGACATATAATTTAAAATTCACATATATTATAAGCTTAAATATTAACTTGGGTACTAGATAATGGCCCTTGGAGTTTCGACAACAATCTTTGGTTCTCAGGAGATGGGAAAGGGGCATGACAGCTATCTCGGTCACTTTCTCAACCCTTCCTATATGGGTTCAAGTGTGGGGTTTACCTTTTGACTTGATCAATGAAGAGGCGAGATGAGAAATTGGCAAAGGTTTAGGCTATGTGTACAAGGTGGATAACAAGACTTTCCCATCAGATCAAGCTTGTTTCATCAGAATTCAAGTTAGGATCTCTCTGGAAAAGCCAACTTGTCAAGGGGGATGGGTTGCAAATCCTAAGGGTGATCAGGTGCGAGTTGGCTTCAAGTATGAACGATTAGTTGGATTATGCTACCAATGTGGTAAATTCGGCCATAAGGTGAAGGACTGCTCCGACCAGGGGACCTCACAGCAGGCTGAAAAACCATATGGAGATTGGCTGAAGGTGGGTTTTCGACGAAAGGATATGGGAGCAGAACGGGTCAAAACCAATGCGCCACCACCTACACCAGCGCTGGAACCACCCTAGAGAGTTACGGTTTCAATCAATTCCCATGATGAGGTGGCGGGTAATAATGATATTAATGATATTTATGGGAGGAAGGATAACGACTCAACACATAAATACCCGCATCAAACTCTGGCAATGGATTTTCAGGAAAACCGAGATGGTGGTCGTGAGGAAGTAATGAAGGAGACTTTAATTGGTGTGAGAATCTCGGAATCAGACCAAATTAATGGGGATATTGATAAGTAGACGAAAATCATGGGTATGGAGATTACTGTTGCAGAGAGTAGTGATTCACATGCGTTGAAATCAACGCTCATTAACGTGCCTATCACTTATGATGAGCTAAATACACATGTTAATCACTTAATTCACTTAACATAGCCACATGAGGAGTCAACTGATATAGAAAAACAAATTCAGTTACGTGGGGCACTGAATAACGCAACATGGAAAAGAATTCAACGCACCTTAACTATAAAATAAACCCTAACCACCAAAGCTCCTGTAGCACAAAGAGAGCTCAACCCGGAGTCAATGTCTATGATGAAGAAGAGATCCAAAACACAAAAAGAAGAAAAAGAATGGAAGAAAAAAAAAACCCTTAACAACTCAACGATGGAGGTTGCTAGGCAGCCCCGCCGAGAACAATGAAACTCATGAGCTGGAACTGCCGGGTGCTTGGGAACCAACGTGTAGTAGATGTTAGTGCGGGTAAAAGCTCCCAAAATTTTGTTTCTAATGAAAACAAAACGATCTTTAGAAGAGATGAAGCGGATTCAAGTTATCTTACCCTATCGATGTATGTTTGTGGTACCTAGTATTGGACGCAGTGGAGGCTTAGCACTACTTTGGATGGAGGAGATTGATTTGCACGTTCAAACTTTCATCTTAAATCATATTGATGCTCTCATCAAGGATGACCTAGCCAACCCAAGACAATTGACAGGGTTCTATGTTTGGCCAGAGAAACATAGGAAACAAGAATCATGACAACTCCTAAAACATCTCACTCCAAACACTCTACCCCTTGGCTCTGCCTTGGGGATTTCAATGAGATCCTTCAATCGGAGGAAAAGAAAGGCGGGATGCCTAAACAATTGGCCCTTATGCAACAATTTCGGGAAGCTCTCTTGCATTGTGGATTGATAGATTTAGGTTTCTGAGGTAATATCTTTACATGGGCTAATGGGAGTGATTATTTAGTGCAAGAACGATTGGATAAGGCATGCGCCACAATTGAATGGAGGGATAAATTTGCTCAAGTGCAAGTCACTCATTTAGAGGCATCCTATTCAGACCACACCCCAATCCTTGTTACTACTCATATTCGGCCATAGCTCACCATAAAGAAGAAAACACCACACAGATTTAAGGAGAGATGGGCCACTCACCCAGATTGTGCAAACATCATATAGGTGGCTTGGGAATCAAATGTACCTCATCGAAGCCCAATGGCAAAGCTGTTTGAAAAAATTAAAAAAAAATGCAGATTTGCCCTTGTAGATTGGAGCCGACATACCTTGGGACTCTCAAAACCACAATTGCAAGAAAAACAAAAAATGCTAGAAGAGTTGTGCTTACAGAATAGAGCTGAGAATTTAAGCTCCATCAAAAACCTCAAAGCCGAAATTACAAATATTATCCACCAAGATGAGCTTTTTTGGCGACAAAGATCCTGATCAATTTGGCAACCTGTAGGGGACAAGAACACAAAATACTTTCACAACTGAGCCAGCCAACGCTGACGAAAAAATCATATCTTCGGAGTGTTTGATACTGAAGAGATGTAGTGCACTTCAGATGAGCAAATTGCCCAAGTAGCTGAATCATACTTCCAGGAATTGTTTTCTACGGCCCACCCATAAAACATTGAGAGTGTCTTACAATTAGTTCAAAGAAAAGTTACCACACACATGAATGAGAGCCTTACCTATCCGTACACTGCTAATGAAGTCTAATTACCCCTTTTTTTAGATGCACCCATCAAAATCATCCGAACCAGATGGTATGTCCCCCTTTTTCTTTCAAAAATATTGGCATATCATAGGAAATGATGTTCCTGAAGCTATTTTATCTGTTTTACACTCTGGCCATATGTTGAAAAAAATGAACCACACACATATTGTTTTAATCCCAAAAAAGAAAGACCTTAAATACCTGGCAGACTATAGACCCATTAGCTTGAGTAATGTTATATCTCGAATAATTTCAAAGGTTATTGCTAATCGATTGAAGCATATCTTGCCTAGTGTGATTTCTAACTCTCAGAGTGCCTTTGTGCCAAATCGTCTTATTACTGATAATACAACAGTTGCCTATGAGATTTTGCACAGAATGAGAAACAGAAGAAGAGGGAAGGTGGGCCATATGGCGATTAAGCTAGACATTAGCAAAGCCTATAACCAGGTGGAATGGTCTTTTTTTGTAGGGTATTATGTAGAAATTGGGCTTTGATCAAAGATGGGTGAAATTGGCTTGGAGATAGTCACCACAACCTCTTATTTAGTCTTTATCAATGGGGAACCTAAGGGATGGATCACTCAATCTGGGGGCATTTGGTAAGGAGACCCGCTTTCTCCTTACCTTTTCCTCCTATGTGTTGAAGGCCTCTTGGCACTACTAAATAAGGCAGCGGAGAATCATGTGATCAATAGAATTATGTCTAGCCAAAATGGGGTGTGCATCTCCCACCTTCTATTTGCAGACAATATTTTACTATTTTGCAAAGCCATGGTTAGAGAATGTCAACAACTATTGAGCATTCTTGGCCAATATGAGGCAGCATCGGGACAAGCAGTCAACCACCAAAAAACTTCCTTGTTTTTTAGTAAGAACACAAATCCCGAAATAAGGAGATTGATCCAACATCAATTGTGGGCTAGAGTAATGATAAACTGTGACAAATACCTTGGTCTACCAATGACATGTGGTAAATTAAGATTTAACACCTTTAAAGAATTACAAGAAAAAATTATCAAGCGTGTGATGGGGTGGAAGGAGAAGTTTATATCAAAGGCAGGTCGGGAGGTCCTTATAAAAATAGTGGTACAAGTGGTTCCCACATATGCCATGAGCCTATTCAAGCTTCCCAAATCCATGTGTGACTCCATCAATTCCTTGCTAGCAAAATATTGGTGGGGACAAAACAAAGAAGAAAGGAAGATCCATTGGGTTAATTGGAAAAAACTATTCACGAACAAGAAGAAAGGAGGGATGGGTTTTAGAGACTTACATGCATTCAACTTGGCAATGCTCTCAAAGCAAGTATGGAGACTAACCCAAGACAAAAATTCTTTGTTTTATAGGGTATATAAGGCAGGGTACTTTCCTAATTGTTCATTCATGATGGCTTAATTAGGTAGTAACCTGTCTTTTGTTTGGAGAAGCCTACTTGCAGCAAGGGACACCATTTACAATGGGTCTAAGTGGCGTGTGGGAGATGGCAAGACAGTGGGGGTGTACTCTCACAAATGGCTATCACACCCTCTAATACCACTGAATGAACATGCCTAAGACATACGGGTTTATGAGCTCCTAGATGAAGAATCACGGTAGTGGGACAAAGGAAAGATTGAGACAATGTTTGCACAAAGGACACGACAGGAAATTCTGGTAATACCATTGGACCATCTGAACTCTCCTGACACACTGATATGGACAGAAAATAATGCTATGAAATTCACAGTAAAAACAACTTATCGGCTTGCACTTCACCTGAACATGCAACCTTAGGTAGCATTCATTAAGCCATGCTTTTAAACCAGCTTGGAGCAAAATCTGGACACTCAATGTACCACCCAAAGTTCGAATGTTTTTATGGAGGGCTTGCTCAAATTGCCTCCCAACCAGGGAGAACCTCCATAGACGTTGAGTACGAATGGATATCAAGTATGAATTATGTCACCAATAGTCTAACAATACAAGTCATATCTTATGGGAATGCCCATTTGCACAAAATTTATGGGCATTGATGAGTAGCCAAATCCAGAAATGCAGAAACATTACAAAAGACTTCTTTCATTTATTTCGACAGATGCATGACAAGCTTAGCCAACAGGAACTTGAGCAGTGGGCAGCTACGGTATGGTCGATTTGGAATGTGGGGAATAAGTTTTACTTTGAGCATGTCCAACTCCAACCGAAAATAATCATTGAAGTAGTGAGAGGTCTACTAGAGGAGTACCAACACCTCATGGCCTTGTAGTGACAAGCTAGATTTTTTGTTGTATTTGTAACATGTTTTAAATTTTTGAAACCCCAGCACATGCACTAGGGGTCACTACTGTACTACAATTCTTTACACATTTAATGAAATTTCTATCGTTTTAGGTGTCAAAAAAGAAGAAGAAGCAATTATCATTAATCTCTCAAAACCTTGGCATTTTGAGCATTGTTTTGAGTGACCAACCATAATGCTCGAAAGATTTGATGTTTAATTTACTGCTTTTTATTTTATTTTATAATTTCAATTTTTAATTTGTTAATTTTGAAATCATAGGATTATTTCATCCAATAGGCCTACAGGTATCAATTCATCCATACATTTTAGGAGGGTGGGGGGAGGGGGAGTGTCATTTTGTGAAACCCATTATAATTTATATGCTTATTTATTTATTTATTTTGATAAGAAAGCTGAAATTTCATTAAATTATTGAAAAGTCATTACATCATGGATAAGAGCTTGTTGTATAAAACAAGAGGACTCTTCAATCCAAACTGAGCTATCATCAATGCCTTTGGCATATTTTGCTAATAGATGGGTTCGGTTGTTTCCTTGACAGTGTGTGAGAGTGCTTTTTTTCTTAGCACACAGGCCCAAGTAGAGACAAGGATCCCGGGCCCAAATACTTGTTGTTTTGGTGGACTGGGCTTGGTTCACCGCAGCTAAATGAGGCTGATTATGAACCAAGTTGTGCGCAAGTTACATAAAGCTCCTCAAGATGAAAAATGCAATTCCTCTTGGTACCTCAGGGCGTATTGTCGTGGGATCTCGGGCATACTGTCGTGGGATCCAGAGGCGTATTAGGCCTGTAAGAATCCAGAATGCTCTGGTTCTCTGAACTATATGATATTTTCCATATTTATTATGTAATAGAGCTTTGTCCTTTCCCTTTACCTCTATGGGTGCTACATAAAAAAACACACTACACATATCTTCAAATAATTGTTAGTTTCTTAGATTAGGATATACATTTTAATACATATACATATATGTAAATGAGTTTCATGAGAATGATTCTGCCACGAGGATCCTGGCCCCAATTCTCACAGACTTGGTGCTTTTGCACAAGACTTGTGAGATTTGGAACTCAAGTCTGAGTGACTTTGCTTGGGCTTTGCCTTTCAAGATAGTTAGGTGAGAAGGATTTTAGTAAGAAAAAGTAAAGGAAGACAATGTAATAAAGAAATACACGAAATAATTGTTAGAGATCTTCAAATCAATATGAGGTATTTCATTATTTTTCTTGATTGTGGATTACAATATGCTCACTAAGACGTGATACAAGGTTCAACTAAGTTCAAAAATTACAGACTTTAATAGCTATTCAAGCTTCCAAGACTTGCAAAGTTTGAATTTGTTGAATCCGAGTATGTGCTATAGTGGCTATCTCTGGGATACTGGGAGTGGTTCCTCTGTTTTCTTTTGATTTTACAGAGCTCTTCCTATAGTTCTATATTCACGTGATACAAGGTTCAACTAAGTTCAAAAATTACAGACTTTGATAGCTATTCAAGCTTCCAAGATTTGCAAAGTTTGAATTTGTTGAATTTGAGCATGTGCTATAGTGGCTGTCTTTGGGATACCAAGAGCGGTTCCTCTGTTTTCCTTGAGTTTTACAGAGTTATCTTAACGATTCCCTTCTGATTTTTTTATTCTGCCTCCCCCTCTTTAATGTTGGCTGCTTCCCCCATTTTATAGTGTCATTTTAGGGTTTGGATACCATTGATTCTTCCCCCTTGGCTCCTTGGGTATCAAAGCCCCTGTTATGCCAGCCATTTCTGACCGTTGATTCTTTCTCTGTTTCTCATAGTTTTCATCTTTTAGTCCTGTTTTCCTAAAAGCCACTTACTGACTTTCCATTTTGGATAGCTGACATTTACCCTTTGTTCTTTCAAGTCCTTTTACCTCTTGGACTTAGCTTTTTGGCTGTCCTCCTTGTTGTCATTTTTCCCAAGTTAGCAGAACCATTTTCTGCTGGGTTGAAGGTTTTCCAGCCACTTCCCTTTATAGTTTTTTTCATTCTGGGTTCCCCGGGGTACCAGCCTTTTGTTCATGAATTGTTACTCTCTAAGCTTTCTGATTCTTTGTTACACCACTGGGTGCTTGAGAGGGACATATTTGTTCTTCATTTCTTGTATTTCGTGGTACTCCTTTTAAGCTGTCTCAATCCCACTTTAGCTGTGCTGCACGTCCCGAGGATCCTGAGCCTCTGGTAGCCTCTGGGGATCCCGGCCCAGTCCTTTCACTAGAATATGCTGGACTTTTTTTAATGGCATTTTTTGCTGAAAATCTGAACATACATAGGGCCTTGATGTCGATTATTCTTGCTTCATGAATTGGGCCTTCTTTATTTTTTATGGAATGGGTTTTGTTATGAAATTTTGGGCCTCAACGCAATGCACATGTGTAAATGCTATGTGATGGAGATCTGCACAAGAAGCTTGTATACCCACCATGATAGCATCCACTAATGGAGGAGGTGGGGCCAACTCATTCAAAGCACACTACATAATAAGGGAGTCACCTTCCACCATGACATCCCTAATGCCTACATCCTTTGCAAACTGCACTCCCACTTCAACTGCCTTAGCTTCTTTTTCAACAGGTCCTAGTGGCAACTTTATTTTCTTGCTCAAAGCAGCCTTAACTTTCCCTTCCTTATCCTGTATGACCACCCCTATGCCCATTGCCTAAAGCTTTGCGAATACTGCCTCATTTACGTTGACTTTGTATGTCTGACCCTGAGGAGGTAGCCCCCCGGCTGGTTGGATGCTTGGAGGCCTTGCATCAAACTCAGTAGTCGTAGCAACATAATACTCCTCTAAATATTGTGTTGCCTAGCAAACCAATTCCAGACTCGATTTTCATTTTCCTCCCTTGCGAATTTCATTCGATTTCCCCATAACATCCAAGCACACGTCACCATCTTTGCTACCAGCTCTGGTGAACTCTCCACCTCCATATATAAGCTCCACAGCAGGTCTTTAAAGGAACAATTCTGCTCAGCTGTGAAAGGCATTACGAGCTTGGAACTTTGCCACATCTCACGAGCCCACTTACAAGTCCAGAATGGACCTACTTACAAGTCCAGAACGGATGGCTTGAACTTTTTGAGGCCGTATTGCACTCCTCACACTAATCATCTTGCAAAACTTTCCTTCTCATCAAATTAAATTTTATGGGGAGTAAATCACGACATGCCCTCCAATTGAAATGCCTTATATTATGTGGAACTTGAATCTTCCAAATTTTTGTCCAGAATTGCCTATTCTTTCCTTCATCTGAACTAGAATTGAAATTCCTAGGCTTTGACATTGCTTGAGTCACCCAATAAGCGCTACACACTGTGAACAAACCATTAGGACTACGTGCCCATATCTGTTTATCAGCTGGTAGATGAGTGCTAAATGGAATCTTTTTAATTTCCTCTGCTTCTTGTGGTAAGAACAAAGCATCATTTGCCTCAGTTTTCCAGCAAGCTTTCTCCCGATCTATTAAGTCACACACCAATGTTTCAAATTGCAAAAACATTCTTGGACAGGTCACTCGGTACATAGATGGTGTAGGCAGTCACTTATCTCCCCAAACCTTTACCTTTTCGCCATTTCCAATTCTCCAACGTAGGCCATATTTTGCTATATCTTGTGCTGCCATTAAGCTACACCACGTAAAGGATAGATTGCTTCCTAACGTTGCTTGAGAAAAATCACAATGTGGAAAATATTTGGATTTAAGCACATGGTAGGCGAGAGAGTTTTACCTTTGTTGCAACTACCACCCCTGTTTGGCTAGCATAGCCAAATTAAACTTCTTTAAACTCTTGAAGCCCATCCCACCACTAGCTTTGGGTGCACACAATTTCTCCCAAATCAACCACACCATTTTCTTCTCCTCCTGTCTTTGGCCTCGCCAAAAATTCCGAATCAATCTAGTTAAATCCTCACAAAGAGAATCAGGCAATTTAAAGCAACCCATTGAGTATGTCGAGATTGCTTGGGCTACTGCCTTGATTAAAATTTCTTTCCCAACCTTAGACAACAATTTTTCTTTCCACCTAATTAATTTCTTCCTCAACTTTTCCTTAATGTCGTTGAAAGTACTCTTTTTATTTTTACCCACTAAGGAAGGCAACCCTAAATACCTTTCATGTTGCTTAATCACCTACACCCCAAATCTTCCCTTGATATCTTCTTGTATTAGTCTTGGAGTGTTACTACTAAAAAATAGTGAAGTTTTAGCACGGTTCAACTGTTGGCCCGAAGCATTCTCATAGACCTGTAGAATCCTTTGTAGTGTACTACATTCTTCAATGGAAGTTTTACAAAAAATCATAATGTCATCAGCAAAAAACAAGTGAGATAATCTTGGACCTCCTCGATTAATTGCTATTCCGCTCATCTGTCTCTCCTCCATCTCATTTTTTATTAATGCAGAAAGGCCTTCTACACACAACAAAAAGAAGTATGGAGATAATGGGTCTTCTTATCGAATCCCCTTACTAGGAACAATACAACCCCATGGTTTACCATTTATCTTAGTGGAATAGGACATTGTAGTGACACATTTCATAATCAAAGCCCTCTACTTATCAGCAAACCCCATTTTCTGCATTATCCTCTCCAAGAAAACCCACTCAACCCTGTCGTATGCCTTGCTCATGTCTAATTTTAATGCCATCTCCCCTACCTTTCCACTTTTCTTCTTATTGATGTGGTGCACAGCCTTAAAAGCTACCAAAACATTATCAGTGATTAACCTTCCATGTACAAAAGCACTTTGGGTATCACTGATAATGACAAGTAGGATCTTTTTTAACCTGTTAGCAATAGCTTTTGAAGCAATTTCATAAACCACATTACATAGACTTATTGGTCTTTATTCTGTGATTTTCTTTGGCTCCTGACACTTTGGAATAAGCACAATATGAGTTTCATTAAATTTTGGAGGAGAGATACCTGAATTAAGGAAGTCTAGGACTGTCGCTGTCACTTTATCACCGATCTTTGGCCAAAAATGCTGGAAAAACAGTGGTGGCATTCCATCTGGGCCTAGAGCTTTTGGTGTGTACATTTGTTTTAATGCCATCTTGACTTCCATAGCAATGATGTCCCTAGTGAGGTTTTGATTCATGCTTAAGCTCACCTTATGCATGACTGCCTCCAAAATTTTTGTGAAATCTGTAGGGTCGTTGGATTTGAAAAGGTTATTATAATAATCAACCACAATTTCCTCTATTTTTCCTTCATCTCCCTTTGACATCCATTATACCCTCAATATAATTCTTCTTATACCTAGCTGAGGCTTTTTCGTGAAAGAATCTTGTATTCCTATCTCCTGACTGCATTCAGTTAATACGAGACCTTTGCCTCCATATCTCATCCTCCTTCTCAAGCCAACAATTTAAATCAATCTGTGTGGTCTTCATCAAGTTACTAAATTCTGGAGAGTAGGGTTGTTTCTCGAACCACTCTAGCCTCCCTTGTAGTTTAGCTATAGTACGACTAACATGCCCGAATTTAAGCTTATTCCAAGCTTCAAGCTTTACTTGACACTAGTCCAAGCAATTGGTAAGAACTGAATCTGCACCCGACAGCTTGCCCTCGTCCTAAGCTTCATGAACTATCTCCTCACATCTTAAGTCTTTTAACCACATTGATTCAAACCTAAAAAACCTTCCCACCCTTCTTTTAGAAGGCTTTCTATTAAAATGTAAAGATAAAGGAGAGTGATTTGATGTTGAAGAGGTGAGGTGAAAGAGTTTGGCTGATGGAAATAGATTCAACCAATTCGTCGTTGCCAAGGCTCTATCCAATCTTTCCCTGATCTAAACACCATCTCCCCTACGATACAACGACGTGAATGTTAGACCAATAAATCCCACATCTTTAAGCCTGCACCAATTAATAGTATCCACAAAATTCCCCAACTGTTGTTGTGGCCTACAACTTCCCCCCTCTTTTTCATCTGCACATGTAATCTCATTAAAATCACCAATTATAAGCCAAGGCAAATCTGACGTCTTACTCAAGTGTTTGAGTTTTTTCCATGAGTCTGGTCTTTTAGACATGTTGGGTTCCCCATAAAAACCTGTGAGATGCCACCTACCCACTGTATCTCCACCATTAACCCATGCATCTATGTGTGAAGGTGAATATGTTTGGATGTCTAATTTTACGTCCTCCTTCCAAAGCATTGCTAGACCCCACTTTTTCCCCGACAAGGAACAACAAGGCCATTCTTGAAGTTACACCAGTCCTTCACTTTCATTATCCAATCTAGATCAGATTTTGTCTCCATGAGGAAGACAATTGCGGGATCTTCTTTATTAATGACCTTTTGTAAGGCCCTAACTGTTCGAAAGTTCCCAAGCCCTCAGCAGTTCCAACTTATGAGACTCATTGGTCCCAGCAGGGCTGCACCATAGCCTCCTCTAATAGACATTGATCAACCATATGTTCTAGAAAAATTTCCTCATCCAGCCTAACCTTCTTTACAGACCTCGAAGTAACTTCTACACTTTGTGACTCCTCACTATTCTTCCTTTTCGATCCCACATCTGCTAACACGTACCTTGGATTTTGATTGGTCCATGGTTGAATTCTAGTCCACGTACTCTTCTTCGGCCCCACTATTTTTCAATTAGAGTCCCAAGCATGTACAACCCTTGCATGGGATTATTTGCACTTACCACATTTCTTTTCTGCGCACTTACTGCTTGTTGATCTCCCACTAACCTTATCCCTACACTAGAAGTCCATCCCGCTTGAAACTCGCATCCCAAAACTACCTCACACTGGATTCCTGAACCCTTCATATCCTTACTCAGATCACCTCCTAATTGCGTAGGATCTGCCACAAACACAGGGACATCCAACAACATCCTCTCCTCATTATCCTGCAATATTTTATCCAAATCCAAATTCGAATTTGAAATTCCTGTGAATGTGTTGATGGACTCATCAATATCCCGAATTATCTCCTCAAAATCCGGAGTAGTACGTTTGGAACTCGGGTTTCTGATGACCGGCGCCTCTTTAGGCCTACTCTGCACCGCTATTGCTTCTTCCAATAACAGTTGGTTCAATTCATTATTCCTACCCCTCACCATAGAATCCAACTGTGAATTCGTATTCTGAGAAACACCACTTGGTTGGGTCTGTGATTTATGCGTCGAACCTTCATATCCCTGAACCTCCACCACCGTTTTCTTCAACTAGTTAAATTACGCCATTCTAATCCATGGTCCAAACTGTTCGTCCTTCACTGCCAAAGAACCTTTGCTTTGTAACCAGAGTGTACGGTCCTTATCATCGTGGGATAGCTGCCGACACCAGTAGCAAAGATTGGGTAATTGCTCGTATTTGAATGACACCCACCCCTCAGACTCCAAACTCCATGAAACACGTATTCCTCTGCACAAAGCTTTTGTAATGTCAATTGCCACCCTAACTCATATGAAGTTGCCCCCTCTCATCTTCGACCTATCCTTAGGGATTATCACGACGCCAAGTGTTTCCCCAATACTTACAGCTACCTCTGTTGTTAAATACTAAAATGGAAGATCATGTATTTGAACCCAAAAGGAAGTTGTTCTAGAATGCAAATTTTGTACTGGCATAGAACCATCAAAATGTTCCAAAACAACCAAGTGTCTATCAAAGGTCCATGGTTCCCCCATAAGGACTTTTTCAACGTCGATTTCAAGCTCGAAATCAAGTAACACTATATTATTACCAGCATTATTTACCTCGAAATTGCCTCTTGTTCTCTAGAGTGGCTGGAAAGTACGAGCCATGACCTCTATATTGATGTTTCAATGCGTCAGAAACTTCGCTGTCAAAACATGTTCCCCTGCCTTCTTCTTTAAAGAGAGATCAACCTTATTTCCTTCTTCTTCTGACAATGTTAGCATCTGCCAACGTTGAGCAAGATCGTCCATCTTAACATCCAACTAAAAAACAACTCACAATCACTCCACTAAAGCCCTAATAGTACACGAAGTGACGAAGATACTATTGGGGATGTTACTTCTTCCCACAAGGACTACCTATGCTACAGTAAGGAGAGAGGTTACCCACTCAGCTTTATGTATGTATTAAATAATTTGTCTTAAATTAAAAATATATATATTCGTTATTTATTTTAAAAAAAGCTTTTTAAAAAAAATTTCGAGGCTATGCTCACCAAGCAAGTGTGGAGATTATTGGTGGATCACTGATCTTTCTTCTATCAAATTTTTAGTGTGAAATACTTTTCAAGTGGTTCTGTTTTTTACGCTCAAGTTTCTTCGGGATCATATGCTTGGCGTAGTATTGTGAAGGCAGGAATTCTTGTCCAATCGAGTTTGCTTTGGAGAATTGGGAATAGTATGAAAATAAACATTTACTATGATAGATGGCTGCCTGGGGGGGACTCGGCTTGCATTATTTCTCTGAAGAAGGAGGAGGCCTCAAATTGGGTCGTTGTAAATTTGTTGTCTCCTGGTGGGAATGGTTGGGATGAAAAGGTTGTTGATGCACTCTTCCTACCGTTTGAAGCTCACAGGATCAAGGGCATCCCTCTTTGTCTCACTGACCAAGAGGACTACATTACATGGCCATGGTGCAGGTCGGGCTTCTATTCTGTAAAAACGGCTACCAACTGCTGTGTGAGACAGAGTTGACTGCCGTGCCATCATGTTCTAATTCTAACAAGATAAAAAGTTTTTGGAAGTGCATTTGGCACTTGAAAGTCCAGAGCAAGGTTAAGGTGTTCTTCTGGCGTGCTTGTTTTGTTGCACTCCCAACAAAGGTAAACCTGAAAAAAAGGAAGGTGCTAGACAATCCTGTGTGTGAGCTGTGTGGTTGCAGGTGGAAAACACGCTTCACACTATTTGGGATTGCGAGCAGGTCCGTGTGGTGTGGTTTCCGTCCTTTACAGATGTGAGCACAAAATCCCAGTGCATTGATTCTTTGTGCAACCTGGTTGGTATTTTCATGGCCGAAAGGAAAAATCTAGAAGAGTTTGCAATGACCGCCTGGCTTATCTGGATTCGGAGAAACAAAATGAGATCAAATGAACCAGCCTTGCCAACCTCAAAGCTGGCTCAGTTAGCTTCGACCCTGTTGGCTGAATTCTAGCATGGAAAACAACATCAGCTTCCAAAGGTTAGGTCCGGTCTGGTAAGGTGGCAGCCACCCCCAGTGAACACAGTGAAAGCCAACTTCGACGGGGCAGTGTTCAAGGCTGACCAGAAAGCCGGTATTGGGGTGGTCCATCACAACAGTGATGGCCGAGTCTTGGCTGCCTTGTCCGAGAAGGTAATGATGCCAGTTACAATGGAAGTTCTTGAGATGCTTGCAGCCTAGAAAGCTGCTCTCTTTGCTCGGGATCTTGGCTATCGTCGTGCGTGCTTTAATGGCGACGCAAAACTCGTTGTGAAGAGCTTGTAGTTTGGGGCTGTTTCAAATGCACTAGCTGGTCATCTTGCAAAAGACTTTATGTCTATAAGGGATTATTTTCAATCCTACTCTATCATCCATATAAGACGGCAAGGAACTATGTTGCCCATGCTCTAGCTAGGGATGCTAGGTCTTCTTTTCCTTTAAGAGTTTGGTTGGAGGTTGTTTCGCCAAATATTTTCAGCCTTGTTGTAAAAGACTTGCCTCTTTAATACATTTTCTTCCCCGTTTTGGGGTTGTTCCTCAAAAAAAAAAAAAAAAAAAAAAAAAATAGTTCAACCAAATGCAAAGTTATGACCTTGTTGCATTTCGCCACAACGATCCATTGAGACAAGCAAAGCCATTGAAAGACCATTTACATTACAAGTTTTATTTTCCTTTTACTAGTTTCTTAGAAAGAGCAATAGAAAATCAAAGAAAATGATAATTTTCCCTTATTTGTTATCCTCATGAGGATCTAAGACCTCTAAAAGGACAAAAGCAACAAGTTCCAAATGAGATAAGGAGCCAGATAATTGATAAAGCACCAGCGAGTGCAATAGTCATAGACTGCTTTCACTATTCAATGCCATGCATCTTCCTTAGTGAGCGTTTGGATGCATGTCTCTCCTCCTGCGTTTGTGTTTTTGCCTTTTTTTTTTTTTTTTTTTTTTAGCGCCTCTTGCTCTGTTCATGGGACATGAACAGTGCATTTAGGCTTATGAACATTCACCTGCACTGTTCATGCACGCAGATTACACTGTGCTAGAAACATTGTGCATTGTTCACGAGACCCACAACCACTTTATTCAGAAAAAAAATATATTAAAAATGAGTCTAATAGTACTATTTACATATTTAAAAATTATTTTGCTACAGTGTTTTCAATTTTTAGCAAAATAACTGTATCCAAACAGACCCTAATGTGATGACAAACTCATAGATCTTCTCTGGGTCTGGAAGAACTTTGGCTACAGTCTCTCTTTGCATGCACCTCTTCATCCAGGCTGAGAATTTGGGACAGTGATCCTCAACATTAAACCCTCCAAATTTTTCATAAGCCACAAACCAACTGGTTAGACCAATTGCTATGATGTCAACGAAGCCAAAGGCATCACCACCATAGAAACTTTTGTCTCCTAAGGCTCTCTCTAGCTGCTTCATTATCTCTATGAAATCTTTCTTGGCTAACTCTTTTGCCTCTCCTTCGCTTGTCCATATTTCTCTGCCAGCTTCAAATACCTTTCCAACATAGATATAACCATTATGAACTCACACATGAATACACATATAAAATGATGGCCAAATGCAATAGCAGAATGAGGATTTTACTTTAAGATTTAGGAAGCCAATGGAGAACTAATAATGATAAATATTAATTTAAGAAAGACAATGGAGATATAGTTAACTAATATTTTTATCAACATGTTGTTGCTAACTATATAAAATGTAAAGAAAAGTAAATTCACGTTCTTAAACTATTAAAAGTTATAAGAAGGAAGTAAAGAAATAAGCATTGTATATATAAAAAGGAGCCAATGCAATAACATCACAAATAAACACATTTAAAAAAAAAAAAAAAAAAGTTCCTTCTATGAGTTTTAATTGGTATAGTTAAATTTAATTGTTCAGAGAAAGATAACACCTTTTATACATATGGTTGAATTTAATTGAACAACCTAATATACATCAATTAAAGAATTGTTCATAAATTTTGTCACATAAAAAAAATGCAGGCAATTCTGAAACAATAAAAAAANAAAAAAAAAAACAAAGTGAATTTTTATAAATAAAAATTGACCAATTTGATAAATTGAATCCACTTACAGGTTTCTTAGGTAGTGCAATAATTCAACTAATAAGCCGGCCATTTCAATTTGATTGAAATAATAATTCATTTTAGGGATGAATCAAATAAAAGTTTACACTAGTTTATGGTTCGCTCAATTGATCAGGTCATTCAATGTGGTTTTAAAAGTTTATGAAAACATCACAGTGAAAAGAAAGCACCTAGTCCAGTTTATTTAGCTAACTTATTTGTTGTCAATTTATTTACTCAAAGGTGGACAAAAATAATTTTAAACAAATAACTCAAAAAAAAAAAAAAAAAACCCTAATATAATTAAGGTCACTTTTGTTTCACTTATAAGCAGATAAGTTCAACCAAAAAAATAAGTTTGTTCTGCTCCTTTTTCTCTATCGCTAAGAAGGTTTCTCTGGGACTCCAGAAAAACCTCCCTTAGGCTATAGAATCTGCTATTCCTTGTGTGAGGATTCTTTGTAACTCAAGCAAATTCCTTTTGCTTGGAGGAGGGTAGATGATAGTTTTTTTCTTTTTTCTTGGGGCCTGGGAAACACGAGAGTTGAGGGTGTTAGCAAAATGGAAACCTAACAGAGCATTGGCAAAGAATGTCGTTGAGTGCTAGGGAGGGCGAAGAGTTGGGTTTGGACGACGAACTCTCAACCAAAAACTTCACCATGGCAGCGAAGTTCCTTACCAAGAAGGCCTTAAACATCGAGGCAGTAACGAGAACTTTCAGTCCTTTTGGAGATCCGTGAAGGGTTTCGAGGTTCAGAGAATCACTTACTACGTTTTGTTGTTTACCTTTGAAAATAAAGAAGAGGCGAAGAGGATAATGAGCAATGCCCCTTGGAGCTTTAACAAACACCTTGTCATACTATAGTGGTACGACAAGGAAGTTCCTCTCTGGGCACTTAAGTTCAATAAAATTCTGACATGGGTTCAGATTCATGATGTTCCAGTAAGATTTATGAATAAAACTGTGGCGGCTAAACTCTGTGAAGTAGTGGGGATGGTTTGTAAAAATACTGATGAGGAAGAGATAGATGGGGGAAGTTTTTTGCGGATGAAGGTGGTCATTGATATAAACATTTCACTGTGCAGGGGGCGGCAAATCTCTTTGTCCCACAGAGAGCAGAGTTGGGTGTCTTTCAAATATGAAAGACTGCCAAACATCTGCTACTGGTGTGGATGCTTGAACCATGTGGATAGAGATTGTGATTTATGGATTAAGAGTGAAGGGAACCTGCCAAAGGAGAGTCAAGCGTACAGGGCATGGATTCATGAAGGGGAAAAGTTCAGTACTCAAAGTCCTGGGCTTCTATGATGCTAAAAAATCTCTTTAAAACAGGCAGTTGATGGTGGGCATGAGGCGGTTCCGTTGGTGGACCTGGCCGATAACCAACCTATCTCGGTAGAGGTTGTGCAAACCGAGAAAGTAGCGGAACCTCAGGAAGAATTAAATGGGGCTCCTGTTGTGTCAAACGCAAAGGATATGATTGCAGATTTTGTGGAGGTAGTAGGCCAAGATTCAGGGAGACATTTGAGAAAAGGCTAGAAGATATTGACACGGCATTGTCAAGATTTGACAATGTGAGTGGCGTGACCTTAGGGGGTAACATAGAAGGAATAGGTGAAGGCATCAAGGCACAAAAGACACCTAGGCTAGCTGAGTCTACCTCGAAGTCTATAGAGAGGCATGCAGAAAAATTGGCTGAGGCTAAGGAGAATACCCAATCACGTGTGCATGAGGAAAATTTGGTAAGTGTCCCCATTTCCCACTCAACACTTTGTGATATTTCAAATATTGTTGGCTCCAGAAAGAATAGTGCTAGGTTGGAAAAAACTAAGAGAGTTAGGAAGAAAATCCATGAAAGCCCAGTGAAGTACGTTGGGCCTACGGGTGTAAAAAACTCAAAAATGTTAGCTTCAAAGATAGACTGTAGTGAGTTACCAAACAAAAAGAGGCACGTTTCCCACTCTAGTTTTGAACCTAACATTTTAATGGTGGAGGCTATGGTGCAGCCCTGCCAACAACAATGAATCTCCTATGCTGGAACTGTTGGGGGCTTGGGAACCCTCAGACAGAGCAGGAGCTTGGTGACTTAATTTGAGCTCATTCTCCCTCAGTCGTGTTCTTAGCCGAAACATGACTAGAAAAAGCTAGGCTAATTTATTTACGAGAAAAGTTCAAGTTTGATGGGATGATAGAATTTTCTAGAGAAGGGAGGGGTGGAGGGGTGGCGGTTTTTTGGAAGAAAGATGTGGATTTCTTAGTGGATACTTATTCCCCGAATCATATTGATGTAGTCATAAATAAAAGGAAGGAGGAGGAGTGGCGATTTACCGGTTTCTATGGGGAATCCGATTCAAGTAACCATCACATCTCCTGGGTAACCTTAAGAAGATTGAACTCCAAATTTTCCTTGCCTTGGCTATGTGCGGGAGACTTCAATGAAATTACTAGAGCTCATGAGAAATTGGGAGGGAGGCATAGGCCAAGTAGGCAAATGGAGGATTTTAGGGACTTGTTGGACGAGTGTGGGTTTCAGGATTTGGGTTTTAGTGGCAATAAGTTCACTTGGTGTAATGGGCATGGAGAGGGGCATACGGTGTGGAAGAGACTTGATAGAGCAGTTAGTACGGCTGAGTGGCTTTCGATGTTCTCGACTTCAAAAGTGGTCCATTTGGAGAGTGGTACATCGGACCATAAACCGATCATCATTTATTTGGCGGGTATTCCCAAAAGAGTGAACAAGCCTTGGAGGTTCAAACAAATGTGGATGAGGGATGAGGGTTGTAGAGGAGTGATTGAAGAGGCATGGTCTTATGATTACATTGGCAGCTCGATGAGAATAGTGGAAGGAAAAATGGATAGACGCCATAGGAATTTGAAGTGGTGGGGCAAAGTAACGTTTGGCAATGTGACCCGAGGGCTTAGAGAGAAAAAAGAACAATTGAGAGTTGCCGAGGAAGCTACTATAAGGGGTGGAAGTTTTTCTCAAGTTCAAGGTTAAAAAGGAGATTTCAAAGCTCTTAGTGTGCAAAGAGCAAATGTGGAAACAGTGGTCTCGTGCTCTTTAGCTGCAAGAGGGTGATAACAACACTAGGTACTTCCATAGTAGAGCTTCTCATCGATTTAGAAGGAACCGAATTGATGCTCTTTAGGATCCGGATGGGGTGTTGTGTACGGACGAAGACGGGATTTCAAACATATTGGTAAATTACTACCAATGCCTTTTCCATTCCTCAAACCCGAGTATGATGAAGGAAGTTGTGGATGGTATTCCTTGCTCTGTTTCGGCTGAGATGAATCAAATGATTATCGATGAGTTGCTAAGAAGGAGGTGGTCATGGCACTGAAGCAAATGGATCCATTGAAGGCCCCGGGTCCTGACAGACTCCCGCCTCTTTTTTTTCAGCATTACTGGTCGTCAGTAGGTGATGATGTGACTGATGCAGTGCTGAGTTGTCTCACCTCGAATGTCATTCCTCCTTCCATAAATCGGACCTACATCGCCCTTATCCCAAGGTAAAAAATCCTTCAAAAGTCACTGATTTTCACCCTATATCTTTATGTAATATAATCTATAAGCTTGTCTCCAAGGTGATTGCAAATAGGCTTAAGGGGGTGTTACCTTTGTTCATTTCGGAATCCTAAAGTGCCTTCCAATCGGACAAGGCAATATCTGATAATATTCTCGTTGCTTTCGAGACCCTCCATCACATGAAGAACCAAAAATCAAAGAAAGCGAGTTTCATGGCCTTGAAGCTTGATATGAGCATGGCATTTGATAGGGTGGAATGGGGTTTCTTAAAGGTCACAACGCTGAAAATGGGCTTCAATGAGAGTTGGGTGGCCTTGGTTATGAGTTGTATTCATTCAGCTTCTTACTCAATTCTGGTAAATGGTGTTCCAAAAGGTGACATTCAGCCACAAAGGGCATTAGGCAAGGGGACCCCCTTTCCCCATACCTATTTTTAATTTTTTCGGAAGCCTTAAAACATCAATTATAGAGGGCAGCCAGGTTTGATGCCATTAGGGGCTTCTCTCTTTGTAGGAATGGCCCAAAAATCACTCATTTATTCTTCGCTGACGACACTTTCCTCTTTCCGTGCCACGATGAGTGACTTGGATGTTACCAACGTATGTTGCTCTTGTACAAGCAAGCCTCAGGTCAAAAGTTAAATAGAGAAAAAACCACCATGTTTTTTAGTAAGGCCACTCCGGTTGAAAGGAAGCTTGAGATAATAGATTTCTTGGGAGTAAGTGAAGTTCGGGAATATGAGAAGTACCTTGCCTTCTGGCGGTGGTTGGGAGAAACAAAAAGGCGAGCCTCAATTCATTAAGGAGAGAGTGTGGAACAAGCTCCAAGGTTGGAAGGAAAAGCTCCTTTCATAAGCGGGAAGGAGGTGCTCCTAAAAGCGGTTGTTCAAGCTATACCTACCTTTGCGATGAGTTGCTTCAAATTCCTTCTTGATTATTTAATGATATTGAGATGATGATTAGGAAATTTTGGTGGGGCCAATGGGGGGACCAACGTAAGATCCACTGGAAAAATTGGAAATCACTATGCAAGCCAAAGCCATTGGGCAGTATGGGTTTTAAGGATTTGGAAAAATTTAACAGGCTATGCTCACCAAGCAAGTGTGGAGATTATTGGTGGATCACTGATCTTTCTTCTATCAAATTTTTAGTGTGAAATACTTTTCAAGTGGTTCTGTTTTTTACGCTCAAGTTTCTTCGGGATCATATGCTTGGCGTAGTATTGTGAAGGCAGGAATTCTTGTCCAATCGAGTTTGCTTTGGAGAATTGGGAATAGTATGAAAATAAACATTTACTATGATAGATGGCTGCCTGGGGGGGACTCGGCTTGCATTATTTCTCTGAAGAAGGAGGAGGCCTCAAATTGGGTCGTTGTAAATTTGTTGTCTCCTGGTGGGAATGGTTGGGATGAAAAGGTTGTTGATGCACTCTTCCTACCGTTTGAAGCTCACAGGATCAAGGGCATCCCTCTTTGTCTCACTGACCAAGAGGACTACATTACATGGCCATGGTGCAGGTCGGGCTTCTATTCTGTAAAAACGGCTACCAACTGCTGTGTGAGACAGAGTTGACTGCCGTGCCATCATGTTCTAATTCTAACAAGATAAAAAGTTTTTGGAAGTGCATTTGGCACTTGAAAGTCCAGAGCAAGGTTAAGGTGTTCTTCTGGCGTGCTTGTTTTGTTGCACTCCCAACAAAGGTAAACCTGAAAAAAAGGAAGGTGCTAGACAATCCTGTGTGTGAGCTGTGTGGTTGCAGGTGGAAAACACGCTTCACACTATTTGGGATTGCGAGCAGGTCCGTGTGGTGTGGTTTCCGTCCTTTACAGATGTGAGCACAAAATCCCAGTGCATTGATTCTTTGTGCAACCTGGTTGGTATTTTCATGGCCGAAAGGAAAAATCTAGAAGAGTTTGCAATGACCGCCTGGCTTATCTGGATTCGGAGAAACAAAATGAGATCAAATGAACCAGCCTTGCCAACCTCAAAGCTGGCTCAGTTAGCTTCGACCCTGTTGGCTGAATTCTAGCATGGAAAACAACATCAGCTTCCAAAGGTTAGGTCCGGTCTGGTAAGGTGGCAGCCACCCCCAGTGAACACAGTGAAAGCCAACTTCGACGGGGCAGTGTTCAAGGCTGACCAGAAAGCCGGTATTGGGGTGGTCCATCACAACAGTGATGGCCGAGTCTTGGCTGCCTTGTCCGAGAAGGTAATGATGCCAGTTACAATGGAAGTTCTTGAGATGCTTGCAGCCTAGAAAGCTGCTCTCTTTGCTCGGGATCTTGGCTATCGTCGTGCGTGCTTTAATGGCGACGCAAAACTCGTTGTGAAGAGCTTGTAGTTTGGGGCTGTTTCAAATGCACTAGCTGGTCATCTTGCAAAAGACTTTATGTCTATAAGGGATTATTTTCAATCCTACTCTATCATCCATATAAGACGGCAAGGGAACTATGTTGCCCATGCTCTAGCTAGGGATGCTAGGTCTTCTTTTCCTTTAAGAGTTTGGTTGGAGGTTGTTTCGCCAAATATTTTCAGCCTTGTTGTAAAAGACTTGCCTCTTTAATACATTTTCTTCCCCGTTTTGGGGTTGTTCCTCAAAAAAAAAAAAAAAAAAAAAAAAAAAAAATGTTCAACCAAATGCAAAGTTATGACCTTGTTGCATTTCGCCACAACGATCCATTGAGACAAGCAAAGCCATTGAAAGACCATTTACATTACAAGTTTTATTTTCCTTTTACTAGTTTCTTAGAAAGAGCAATAGAAAATCAAAGAAAATGATAATTTTCCCTTATTTGTTATCCTCATGAGGATCTAAGACCTCTAAAAGGACAAAAGCAACAAGTTCCAAATGAGATAAGGAGCCAGATAATTGATAAAGCACCAGCGAGTGCAATAGTCATAGACTGCTTTCACTATTCAATGCCATGCATCTTCCTTAGTGAGCGTTTGGATGCATGTCTCTCCTCCTGCGTTTGTGTTTTTGCCTTTTTTTTTTTTTTTTTTTTTAGCGCCTCTTGCTCTGTTCATGGGACATGAACAGTGCATTTAGGCTTATGAACATTCACCGCACTGTTCATGCACGCAGATTACACTGTGCTAGAAACATTGTGCATTGTTCACGAGACCCACAACCACTTTATTCAGAAAAAAAATATATTAAAAATGAGTCTAATAGTACTATTTACATATTTAAAAATTATTTTGCTACAGTGTTTTCAATTTTTAGCAAAATAACTGTATCCAAACAGACCCTAATGTGATGACAAACTCATAGATCTTCTCTGGGTCTGGAAGAACTTTGGCTACAGTCTCTCTTTGCATGCACCTCTTCATCCAGGCTGAGAATTTGGGACAGTGATCCTCAACATTAAACCCTCCAAATTTTTCATAAGCCACAAACCAACTGGTTAGACCAATTGCTATGATGTCAACGAAGCCAAAGGCATCACCACCATAGAAACTTTTGTCTCCTAAGGCTCTCTCTAGCTGCTTCATTATCTCTATGAAATCTTTCTTGGCTAACTCTTTTGCCTCTCCTTCGCTTGTCCATATTTCTCTGCCAGCTTCAAATACCTTTCCAACATAGATATAACCATTATGAACTCACACATGAATACACATAAAAATGATGGCCAAATGCAATAGCAGAATGAGGATTTTACTTTAAGATTTAGGAAGCCAATGGAGAACTAATAATGATAAATATTAATTTAAGAAAGACAATGGAGATATAGTTAACTAATATTTTTATCAACATGTTGTTGCTAACTATATAAAATGTAAAGAAAAGTAAATTCACGTTCTTAAACTATTAAAAGTTATAAGAAGGAAGTAAAGAAATAAGCATTGTATATATAAAAGGAGCAGGCAATTCTGAAACAATAAAAAAAAATTATTCCAAAAAAAAAAAACAATAAAAGAAGTAAATATATGGACTGGGTTAAATTTAATTAAATAAAATTATGCAAATAGTTCTGAACAATAAAAGAAGGAAATATATGGCACGACTGAATTTAATCGAACAATCTAATATACTTGGAAATGTACATAAATTTTTTCAAATAAAAAAAAAATGCAGACACAGTTAACACAAGAAGATTAAAAAAATAAGAATCAATAAAAGAAGGAATTATATGGACTGATGTAAGTTATTTATTTGTTGAGTAAATATTATAACACATGTACATATTTCTTTAAAATTGTATTTACAGTAGTGAGTATATAACAAGATTTAATCTTAATTTGTCCAATTAGTGAGAACCCAACCTTTTTGTCGATAAAGTCAGCCCAGAACCGGGCTTGGGCTCGTTTATATGGGCAAGTTGGGAGTAGTGGTGTGGAGCTGGACCAGACCTCATCGATGTAGCCCACTACAATTGTGGACTCAGATATAGGCTTTCCATTGTGCAGCAAAACTGGCACCTTCTGGTGAATTGGGTTTGATTTCAGCAACAACTCACTCTTGCCTCCAAATAAATTTTCCTCTCTACGTTCATGTTGTACACCTTTCTCCTCCAGTGCAATCTTGGCTCTCATGCAAAATGGACTAGCCCAGCAATCCAACAGAACAACCTCTCCTTTTGACATCTTTACTGTGATCTTCTTCTTTAAATCTTTCTCTCCTTCCTCTTTCTTTTGTGCTTAACCAAATGAGCTTGAAGTTTATATTTATAGGAGAAAGGAAGCCATTGTGGGGACGAGAGTTACAATATTAATGTCTACAAATCCTATGGGGGTCTTCTTGTTTGACCTTCAAGACAATAATATTTTTGGTATCATATGTGAATTAGGTAGTAGTAGTCTGCTTGAAATTTTTGGAATATGCGAACAAAACGAGATGAATAATTTGTCTTGGAGTATAGAGTCTATAGACATTTTTCTTGTGGCAGCCTGCTCAATCTAGGGAGTAAATAAAAATAATATTAAAGCATAATTCAGAAAATGTTAAATAATACAATTAAATATACTTAAATAACTATAAATACAAATTAATTATCATATGAATATATTATAACTGTAATTGTGATGGTAAAAAAAAAACTATTCTTAACTAAGGATTCACCAGGGAAATTTGAACAAGATTTGGATGAAAGACAATGTTTGGATTTCAATTTTTAGTAAAATTAGCTTGGTACCCCCTTATATGCACTAGCATATTTAAAATTAGATACATATCAAATGTTCTTACCTAAGCTAAATATTTGTCAGCTCTAGAAAAAATCTTGTAAGGGTATGTATGACTTGTTAGGACATACACACATGATTCTCCCTTTGGGATTACGCCTCAGCTGAATGGACCGAAGATAGAGGGTTGGGAGTCACTACTTGGTTTAGGTCCGAGAACCAAATTGGGTCTCTTGAGCCCCTTACAAGGGTCTGCGCACCAAATATTAGGTTCAAAGTTAGGATGTGGTTTGGGAAGGTGTTAGACACCTAAGACTACCCTGCTTGTCGACCGGTCTCCATTATATGTTGATAGACCAAATTTAAATAAAAAGTTTATGAAAAGGGCCCTAATCCCTAACCCTAATCACTTATGCTTCGTTTGGGAGTTTATAAGGGAATGAAATGAAATTATCATAAGGGAATGGAATGGAATATAATGTATTTAAGTAAGGGAAAGGAATGGAAAAGAATAGAATGAAATGGAATTAAGTAATCTTGATTGGATGTTTTAAAATAAAGGAATGGAAATGAATGAAAATGAATGGAATGTAAGTAATCTTGTTTGGGAGTAACATGGAGGGAATGGAATGGAATCATTTTATAAAAATATTACTATTAGACCCCTATTTTAAAATAAAAAGGATTGAATATATAGGGGTATTTTGGAAGTTTCAGTAAAAAAATCATTAAATCTAATTTTATTCCCTTCCATTCCTCCCAATTTCGAAGGGAATGAAAATTTGAGATTTTAAGGGAATAGAGAGAAATGAGTGTTCCCTTTTACCCATTCCATTCCCTTCCCACTTAAATTCCCAAATAATGGAATAGACTTTCCATTCCCTTCATTAAAACTCCCAAATAAGGGAATGGAAGAATATTCTAAAATTATTTTTTTTCATTCATTTCCATTCCATTCTCTCCTTCCAAACGAGGCCTTAGGCTTCATTTGGGAGTTCATAAGGGAATTGAATGGAATTAAATGGAATGTTTTTAAGTAAGTGAAAGGAATGGAAAAGAATGGAATGGAATGGAATTAAGTAACCTTAATTGGATGTTTTAAAATTAAGGAATGGAAAGGAATGAAAATGAATGGAATGGAATGTAAGTAATCTTGTTTGGGAGTAACATGAAGGGAATGAAATGGAATCATTTTATGAAAATATTACTATTAGACCCTTATTTTAAAATAAAGAGTTGAATATATAGGGGTATTTTGGGAGTTTTAGTAAAAAAAATCATTAAATCTAATTCCATTCTCTCTCATTCCTCCCAATTTCGGGAGGAATGAAAATTTAAGGTTTTAAGGGAATAGAAAGGAATGAGTGTTCCCTCCTACCAATTCCATTCCTTCCTACTTAAACTCCCAAATAAGAGAATGGACTTTCCATTCTCTCCATTAAACTCTCAAACAAGGGAAGGAAAGAATATTATAAAATTATTATTTTCATTCATTTCCATTCTATTCCATTCCCTCCCCTCAAATGAGGCTTTAATAAATTTAATTAAAAAGAATACACACAACATGTCAAAGATCACATAACAACCAGAAAGGAAAACATATTAAAACCCAAATCAAACAAATTGTACTAAAAAGGAAAATGAACAATTAAATTAAACACATAAAGAAAGATTTCGTAAAAGAAATAAATTCAAAGAAAACATATTATAGAAAAGTTGATTAAAAAAAATAAAGGAAACAAATAATTAACCTAAATTAGCATAGAATCTGAAAAAATCACATTTTATGTTGAATTAACCAAGAATGATAACTAATTAAATAAGAACACGAAAGACAACAATAAACTAAAATTAATTAACCCATATTTCAGATTAGCATGTATAACATAAAGATCATGGTCATCTAATTAACAAATCAAACAAGAACTCAATGATGCCAAAACTAAACAAAGGGTTTCATATTATTCAAGTAAAGAAACTCATGTCTTGACTAAATTATAGAAATAAAACCAAAACTAAACAAATCTAAGCCATGGTTAGATTAACATCATAAAAAGATCACAACATCAACAAAATCAAATAAGAACAGTTAATCCAATATCAAACAAAGAATCATGTGGGTCCTATGTAGCAAAGTGAGAAACCATGGAAGAAAACCCACCTTGCTTTAGAATCACAAGTTTGAGGATATTTATCTACCCCTCGGTGATTACAACACAAAAATTAGATTGAAAATACAAGTGAGATTAAAGAGCACAATAGATTTAAAATAATCACAACTTAAGAATAAAATTATTTTGAAAAAGGATTTTAGAACGAATTGGAAAACAAGCTTCTCCCTTTTGTCAATACTATAGAGAGGTTTTTTAATACTTAAAAATGTGCAAAGGTGCTGTGTGAGTGATTAGAGAATAGAAAACAGGATTTTAGAAAACATGGAAGCTAAAATAAACTCTCTCTAGCTAGGTTTTTGGAGTCTTTTGGACAGTTTTAGACGTTCATAAGGGTCTAGGGCCAGCCCAATCCAAAGATTGAAGCTTTGGGGCCTTAAAAGTGGAAATAACTGGTCCTACAAGTGAGGCTACGCGTGCAACCTCGTGAGTGTGCATACGCAAACTCATTGAGAACCCTAATCTTGACTGCAATGATGGCCCAATTAACTTCAAACAGCCATAACTCACTCATTTTAAATCTAAATTGGGTAAAATTTGTGTTCAAATTTGAAACTAACACTCAGATTATTTTTTTGCTCCAACAATAATAACCAATAACAACCTACCACTTAGGATTTGTTGTAAAAATATTGTAGACAAATCATTTCTCTAGAATGTGTGGTCCTAAAACAGCTAAACTATTAGCAAATTTATTAGTTTCATGGTGTATGTGCTAGATAGAGTTCCGCCAAGCTCTATTGAAGATTCTCCATAATTTATAGATTTATTTCTTTTATTTTTTTATCAAGATTGAAATTCTTTTGGGTGTAGGAAATCTATGTGAGAAAAATATCAAGATTTGAACATTTAAGCTAAAGAGAATCAATTTGCTTCCATAAGTGGAAGGTTGCCTTCACCAAGACATGCAAACTTTGCTCCGTTTCATGGACAATATCCACCTTAACCCTAAATGGATGCAACAACAACCAAATACCATTGAAAAACCACGAGGTCCAACCTTACAAGAGCGGCTGAAACCCAAAGCAAAAATAACTTCATCAGCATTGAAGCTAGAGATTTTGGGCACTAGGATAACAAAGTTTTAGGATTATGCACACAAATCAACTCACAAGTATGTGGAAGAACATCATCCATCAAAGATAATTGACATTAATGAAGAACATCTGGCAAGCAATGGCAGCTCCACATGCAAAAAAAAATTGTATATATACACTTGGTAAAAAAATATTATATGTTAAACTAACCTATTGTGACCACCCTAATAAAAATGTTGGACACCTTGCCTTGAGAATTACAAAATTTGGGTTCAACAAAAATAAGAGTAATATTATATTCACAACATTTTTACAATAATTTCACAACAAATTCAATATATTAAGTTGTTACTAATTCTAATTTGACCCAAATACCGATATTATTTTTTTACCCACCAATAGCAATTTTTTGCTTAAGATAAGATTTATTATAAAAATGTTGTGAATGTAGCATTACTCTAAAATTAATTCTCTCTCTCCCCCCCCCCCAAACATAATTCTTAATCCCTTTTATAAATTTAAAAAAATATATTAAATAACAACAATAAATATTAGCCACCCCCCCCCCCCCCCCAAACATAATTCTTAATCCCTTTTATAAATTTAAAAAAATATATTAAATAACAACAATAAATATTAGCCCAAATAACAACAAACATAAACCAAACAAAAATAAGACAAAACCAAACAACAACAAGTGAACAAATTGTTCAACAAAAAGCCTATTATAAAACAAAAAGATAAAAATTACTAATCATTTAAATTTGTAGATCATTCAACCTATTCAATAAAATAATCTTTAATTAATTTTATTTTTACTTAAAAAATGGTACTAAGAAAAATATTATGGTTGTGAGTTCTCTTTGATGGTAATGATAGTTATACTCTTTTTGACTTTGAAATTCATAACAATTTTGCTCTCCTTAGTGACTTGACTCATAATTGTAGCAAATATTCAAATTATCGCTTTATTAGATTTTGTATAATTTAAATTTCTTAGTGACCATCTTAAAAAAATTTCCTAGAGCCGCTACTGGCACGATGGTTGTAGATGAAATAGACTCCCCATCAACATGGAGCCATTAACCATATGGAGCGTTAATAGGTGTATTCAAAGCTGATAAACTCTGTTAACAATATAAAGCGAGAGAAAGACTGAATAGTCTGTATATTGATGTGTGTAAAATAATGTACAAAAGAAAGCCTTATATAGACTAGGTATGTGTGCAATATAAGTAATATGAGTGCAATACAAGTAAGGTATATAGGGCTAAGCCCAATGAGCTAATCTAGCCTAATCTATACACTAACATCCCCCTTCAAACTCGAGGTGGCAATGAGGAAACCAATTGGAGTTTGGATATAAGATTTCGAAGACGACTAGGCGGGTGAGACTTGATGAAGATATTAGCAGGCTAGTCAGCAGAGGAGATGGAGAACAATTTGAGATTGCCTTTCTTAAGATGCTGGCGAGTGATGTGGCAGTCGAT
The DNA here is from genome assembly GCF_002906115.3 of Quercus suber. Taxonomy (NCBI): domain Eukaryota; kingdom Viridiplantae; phylum Streptophyta; class Magnoliopsida; order Fagales; family Fagaceae; genus Quercus; species Quercus suber. The sequence goes on from NW_027070219.1 coordinate 61,257, forward strand.
CTCAATGTGCTTGGTGCGTTCGTAGAAGACATCATTATGAGCAATGTAGATAGCACTACGATTGTCACAGTAAAAAGGAGTAGCAGTGGGCTATGGAGCATCCATGTCAGCCAAGAGCCAGCGAAACCAGACAAGCTCGCAGGTGGTGTTGGCAAAGGCACGATACTCAGCCTCAGTACTGGAACGGGAAACAACATCTTGCTTCTTGCTATGCCATGAGACAAGAGAAGTACCCAACAGGAAACAAAAACCTGTGATAGAGCATCGATCAGTCGGATCACCTGCCCAGTCCGCATCTGAATAGCATAAAGCTCAAGAGAAGACCAAGAGGAGTAGTGTAGACCATGATAAAATGTGCCCTTGACATATCGGAGAATCCGAAGAACAGCAGCATAGTGGACAAAACGAGGGCCATCCATGAACTTACTAACCATACCCACGGCATGTGAAATATCCAGACGAGTAACAGTGAAATAGATCAGACTACCAACCAACTGACGATAGCGAGTTGCATCAGATATAGGTTCACCATCCAAGGGTGTCAGTTTTACATTGTATTCCAATGGAGTGGAAATAGTCTTGTTGTTAGTGATACCAGCTTTGGAGAGAAGATCAGAAACATATTTAGCTTGGGAAAGATAATATCCATCAGAGGATGAGGTAACCTCAAGCCCAAGAAAATAACTGAGAGTACCCAAATCTTTCATCTCAAAATGCTAACTAAGGAAGTGCTAAAGAGAGCGGATACCTACAGAATCATCTCCAGTAATAATTATATGATCAACATAAAGAAGAATATGAGTGATACCAATAAAGGATCTTCGAACAAAGAGAGTAGTGTCATGAGGACTCAAAGTGAAACCCTGCTGAGCAACAACTGAACTAAACTTTTCAAACCAAGCTCGAGGAGCCTGCTTGAGGTCATAAAAAGCACAGCGAAGGCAACAAACTTGACTGCCTGAGTGTGGATAACCAAGGGGTGGTTGCATGTATACTTCTTCTTGGAAGTCTCCATTGAGGAAAGCATTCTTCACACCCATTTGATAAAGAGGCCAACGGCGAACAGCAGCCACAGCAATGAGACATCTGACAGATGTAAGGGGAGCAACAGGAGCAAATGTTTCCTCATAGTCAATGCCATACTCCTGAGTAAAGCCCTTGGCAACTAGGCGAGCCTTATATCGTTCAACAGATCCATCAGCCTTGGTCTTGATCTTGTAAACCCACCTACAACCTACTACAGACTGACCAGGAGGCAAATCAACCATATCCCAAGTGTGATTCTTATGAAGGGCAACTAGTTCTTCGTTCATAGCTTGTTGCCAAAGAGGGTCAATATGGGCCTTACGATAGGTGTGAGGTTCATAGAGGGTGGCAAGAGCAAAAGAGCAGTGATAATCAGTGAGATAAGGGGGAGGAATGCTTACCTGAGTGGAACGACGAAGTTTAGGAGCAACAGGAGGCTCAGGAGAGGGTAGTGCCACAGGATCCAAGACAGGCAGGTCATATGCTGGGGACAGAATTGGAGATGAGTCGTCTGGAAAGGCAGCCGATGTCGAAGAATCCTCAACAAGTTCAAGATAGAGAGGGAGGAAAAGATCAGTGAAAATGGGAGACTCTGAGGGAGAGGACGTAGGAAACTGCTGAAGACTTGTGAAATGACGATGTTCCCAAAACTCAACATGACGGCAGGCATGAAGGCGACGAAAAATGGGATCATAGCAGCAAAACCCCTTTTGAGATACACCATAACTAAGGAAACAACAGAGACGAGCACGAGGCTAGAGCTTTGTTCGTTCATGAGGAGGAAGAGAGACAAAGAAAGCACAACCAAAAACTCAAAGAGAGGAGTAGTCAGGAGTTTGACCATAGAGAAGCTCGAATGGAGATTTGTTATGTGTAGTTGGTGAAGGAATACGATTAATGGTGTACACAGTATTGAGTGCACCCTCACCCCAAAAGCGCTCAGGAAGAGAGGCAGAAATGAGAAGGGACGAATAACATCAAGAATGTGACGAGGTTTTCGTTTTGCACGACCATTTTGTTGAGAGGTGTAAGGACAAGACCGCTGAGGGAGGGTACCATGACTGTCTAAAAAGGATAGGAAAGATTGATCATGATATTCTTGATCATTATCTGATCGAAAGACTTCAATGGTGCGATTAAACTATGTTTCAATCATTTTATGAAATGTTTGGTAAATAGACACAAGTTCAGACCTATGGTGAAGCAAATAAATCCAAGTATATCGAGAAAAATCATCTACAAATATGACAAAATATCTAGATCCCCCCTCAGTGGGAATAAGTGCAGGACCCCAAATATCAGAACGTATAAGATCAAAAGGTGCAGAAGAAAATGAGTCACTATTATTAAATGGCAATTTAGTTTGTTTGCCAAAATGACATGAAGTATAATCAAATTTTTGAAACTGAACTGAACCTAAATGACCTTGAGAAGCTAACAACTGAAGATGAGATAAGGATGGATGACCAAGACGAGCATGCCATAAATCAGGTGAGAGTGTGGCAATGGTAGTAGCTGTAGAAATAACTTGTGAAGGAATCTTCAATCATGAACTTCAAACATGCGACCAACCTTACGGCTTGTCCTAAGCACTTGACCTGTCCAGGGATCCTGCACATCCACACCATGATTAGTAAATAGAAGATCTACGCCTAATTCACAAAGTTGACCAACAGAAAGCAAATTGAAGGATAACTTTGGGATATGAAAAGTGTCACTAAGGGACAAACAAGAAGAAGAGATTGTTCATTTATGACTAACAGGCATAGGAGTTCCATCGGCAGTGTAAATGGTGATTGGATTTTCTAAGGGTGCCTTATCAGAAAATTGAGATTCATCAGGAGTCATATGGTTACAACATGTAGTATCAAAAAACTACGGTTGTTTACCTGAGGTGACAGAAAGGGTAGTGGAAGTGCAGGATAAAACCTGTTGAACAATTGCCTCAATATCAGCCATAGTAAGTGAGGAAGCCAAAGATGGACCTATAGGAACCGATGGATCTAAAGGACATACAGCAGCTGCCAGAGGAAGAGAAGCTTTATTCTGCTCTTGCACAAATTTTTGCAGTTTGCGACAAACTGAGATGTCATGGCCTTTAGCACGGCAAAACTTGCAGTGAGTACCTTTGGAAGACTGAGAGGTGGGACGCCTAGAGTTTATTCGTGGAGGAGCAGTGAATGCAGTAATGGGAGGCTGTGGAGATGGTGTAGCCAATACATGATCAGATGATGACATGTGATGAGTAGGCCGATGGTTTTCCTCAGAAATGAGCTCCTTAACTGCAATATCAAGAGAAGGAGTAGGAGACCGGCTAAGTAGAGAAGCCCTAGTAGGCTCAAAATCCTCACGTAAACCCATCATGAAGTGCATAAATTTACGACGATCCTGATATTTGACAAATAGCTCAATGTCCTTAGAACACACTAGTAGAGGATCTGCAGTAAAGAGTTGTTCCCACATAGTAGAAGTCTCAGAATAAAAATCATAAATAGACTGACCTAGCTCTTGGCATATTTGATAAAGTTTTGATTCAATGTGGAACTCCAAGCTTGAAACATTTGTACAATTATAACGATCGGCCAAAAATTTCCAAGCAGCCTCAGCAGTTTCAAGACGAGGAAGAAGATTATGAATGGAGGGAATAGATGTATTGATAAACCAAGACAAGATCTTACTCTGAATACTCTCCCATTCCTTTAGGCGTTCTTCATAGTCATCAACAGTCTTGGAGGCATCTTCAGCAGCTGTGGCTTTGGACTTAGGGTTTGATACTGGTTTAGGAATTGAACTAGTCATATATCTTCACAGTTTATGACCCTTGAGAAAGACAGTCATATTCTAAGACCATGCATGATAACTAGTAGGACCATCCAACATAATGGTGATAGGACGAATGATATCTCGTTCGTTTTATTGAGCCATAATGAAGAAAATGACCAAAAAGTGGGATTTAGAGACCTTAAATAAAGAAATAGATCCCAAAATTGGAATCTACGTGAAAAACTGAGCAAGACAGGCCCTGTTAAAAATTTTTGACTTTGGTTAAAGTCAACGGTCAACGGTCTGGTCAACGGTCAATGGCTGAATGTTGACGTATGCTGACGTGGGATGATGACGTGGCTATGTGACGTCACTCTAGGGCTAACGTGGCAGGACGCAATGCGGGACAGGCGCGTGGAAGCTCGTGACAGAGATGATCCGGCGCGTGAGGTGCGTGGTGGCGCGTGCAGGCGCGTGGTGACGCGTGCTCGTGATGCAGAAACTTCAGCTGGCACGTGGGAGCGCGTGAGAGGTGGTTTCTGGCTGTTCTTGGTTAGGCTTTGCTCAGGATTGTTAGATCTACAAATATGTGCCTTGACTTTGGCGGTTTGATCAACAAACTGACGAAATCCGAGTGTTCTAGGGCTGTGGGCGTGATGGCGGTGACTCGCTTTTGACAGTGACTATTGGACGAAGGCAAGGGCAGCGGAAGAATGCCGGAGATGTCCACAGGAACCAAAAAATCAGAGGAAAAACTCTGATACCATGTTAACAATATAAAGTAAGAGAAAAACTGAATAGTCTGTATATTAATGTGTGTAAAATAATGTACAAAGAAGAGCCTTATATAGGCTAGGTATGTGTGCAGTACAAGTAATATGAGTGTAGTACAAGTAAAGTATATAGGGCTAAACCCAATAGGCTAATCTAACCTAATCTATACACTAACAAACTCAAACGTAGTTACAATCCTTATCCCGACGACCAATGCGCCAACAATAATAACAAAATAAGGGCAATCTCTCATATTTCAATCTCATCCATACTAATGGTAAATCTTTGATACATACTCAACACACTAGCATTAATGGCTTTGTCAGATCTAATAAGACTCGAACGTGTAGGCATTTGCCTTACCCAATACTATCTTTTGTTTTGTATATCAACCTTGATTAGCGTCTCTAAGTTTCTCACTCATCTCCAACATCATATAATGGAAAGTTGAATAAAATGAACCGTGAGCCATGTAAATTACTTAAAAAGAAAAAAAAAATGCTACACTCATAATATTTTCTTAAAAAAATTTTAATAACAAATTATTATTAGTTTTAATCTAAATTTATTAATATCAGTAAGAAACAACTTCCCATTTAAGACTTACTGCAAAAATATCTGCTTTCCCTTGCCAAAACAACGATAGCAAAGGAAGGAAGTAGAATAGCCAGGTGGCATTGGGGTGAGAAGGGGTATTTTCTTAGCTCACGTTAGAAAGGCATGGTGTATGATTGACTAACGTGGGCCGCCCCTCTAGAAGACAGGAATCATCTTCTTCAATATCCGGTTCTGTAGAACCAAAAGAATGTTTGAATCTTTTCATCTTCACATTCATAAATATAAACAAACAATGCATCACCGCATACACGCGCGCACACACAGGCCGTTGCCTGCCGTTGTTGTTACATTCCTATCATCAGCAAGAATAACTGCCTTAGTTTTGAAGCCATAACTAAAAATAAATAAACCATAAAAAAAAAAAAAAAAAAAATACCCTCTCTCACCCTCACCCACTATTTTTCTTTCTCTATCAAAATTTCAACACACCAACTTCTTCCTTTAAACCTTTGTTTCCAAGAAAAGATATCTTATTTATTATTTTTGAATGATTGAATAATGATAACGCTAGGAGCGATCCAATTGGGAGTGATGGCGGCGTGCGTGGTGTTGTTGGTGCCCATGGGAATGGCGGGGTGGCATCTCAGCCGCAACAAGATGCTTTTCTTCAGTGGGGCCCTCTTCATCACCCTCGCCGTTGGGGTCCACCTCACCCCTTACTTCCCTTCCATCTCCGACTTCGCCTCTTCCTTCGTCGTCTTCGACTTCCACCGCCACTCCTGCCTCTCCCTCCTCCACGAAGTCGTCTGGGAGGACCCACCGCCTCCCGACCCCATCAACTCTTCTTCTTCTTCTTCTTCTTCAGATGGGCCTTGGCGGTGGTCCTCCTCGAGAAATGTCGTGTCTTGTGACTTCCGGCGACTCTCTCCGCCGGACACCTCCGATTTGCTCAACGGCTCGTGGGTCGTCGTCGCCGGCGACTCCCAAGCTCGATACGTCGCTCTCGCTTTGCTTCAGTTGGTCTTGGGCCAAGACTCTGACCGCATCCCGTCTGTCAAGTCCGATTTGTTCAAGCGCCACTCCGATTACCAAATCGTTCTTGACCCGATTGGGTTCAAGTTGGATTTCGTTTGGGCTCCTTACGTTTCCAATTTGACCCATTTGCTCCACGGTTTCCAGCGTAATCGGACTTACCCTGATGTTTTGGTCATGGGTTCTGGCCTGTGGCACATGCTTCACTTCACCAATGCGTCGGATTACACTCTTCATTTACACTCGTTGAGGAATTCTGTGGTTTCCTTGTTGCCCATTTCGCCCGAGTTAGGCACTGAAGGACCGGTAACTGGGTCGGTGTCGGTTAGATCGCCCCATTTGTTCTGGATTGGGATGCCAACGTTGATAAACTCGATGCTGAATACGGAGGAGAAGAGGGAGAAGATGACTGACACAATGCGGGTTGCTTACGAAGAAGCATTGCGCCGAAGCAAGGTGCTGAGGCAATCCGGAGGCCCGCTTTTGTTGCTGGATATGGAGTCTTTGACATGGAATTGTGGGGTCAAATGTACAGAGGATGGGATGCATTATGATGGGGCTGTTTATGAAGCTGCAGTTCATATCATGCTTAATGCATTGCTCATTGAATCTGATCAGACGCTTTGATTCCAAGTACATACATGAACATGATTGTGATCAGCATCACACGTGCAAAGATCGAGGAGGTTGAATTCTTGCCTCTAATCTTGCTTCTTTGATTATTTTTTTTTTGTCTTCTGATTAACTTAGGAGCAGAGTTTGATTCTTTTTTTGCCGTAGGAAACACATATTGAGATTCATTGTTTCTTGTTCTTTTTCAATATTGGATACTCATAGCACTTGTATTCTATATAGTCAGTGAATCGGGTACTCTCACTTGCAATTTTGATTTGAATTGAATTCAAAGTTCTTGTATGAATGGTATATACATTTTTTTTGGGTATAGAGATCATGTTTTCTCACATGTGAGGCCCTGTAGATAGTGTTTGGAATTTGGATGGATTTTCTGATTATGCAGCACAATATTGATTCAGTGCGTACAAATGTATGGGCTTTCACCATTCTGCTTATGTTTAATAGTTTTCTATTATGTTTTCTTCTCAAGAGAATCGATCCTGTATCTAGAATTATGAGTGAAGCGAGATATTGCTTGATGTTTCCAAGGTTGCCTTTTTGTGCTCTCTAGGTTTGCTTTAACAAGCATACGAACATTTTTGGCTGCATATTCTTGGAATAATAGGCTTATCATTCACAGGTGACTTATGAACTGTATCAGCATTTTTCATTATTATGGATGTCACTTTAAAGTTTACTGGCATTTCAGCTATTTTAATTTCTCAGAGAAAGTACAATTTGTTGGAGCTCTGGTAAGAATTAGTTTGGAGCTCTGGTAAGAATTAGTTTGCAAAACGTCATTCATTTTAAGGGCCAGTTTGAAACCAACTTGCCAGATTGGTTGATACCAAAATTCTGGTTCATGACTCACAGTGTTGGTTTTAGTTTGATCCTTTTTGGAAGTATATTGGGTTTTGAGTTGGACTTCTTTTCTCTTTGGGTGTAACGTGTGAAGCTGAACAGATATTTTTTTCTTTTCCCCTCCTTTCTCTTGGTGGTCTTATTCAAACCTATTTCCATGCCAATAATGTAACAAGAAACTGAAATAATATTAGTGTACTTCACTTTTCATTTCTTTTTCTCTCTTTCTTTACTTATTTTTTGCAGGGAAGATATGCATGTAATTTGTGGTTGGTATGTTGGATTATCCAACTATTGTCGTTTATTTATGTTTAATTTTATGGATTTGACATAATATATTCAAAAAAGAAAAATAAAAAGAATTAAATATAGTGAAATATTGAAGTATTTTCAGGATTTTATTTTATTTTATTATTACTTTTTTTCCAGTGCTTGACCGGTCTGCATTTGAGGATTAGGGAAAAGAGGAAAAAGGGTTGGGGAGACTTTTGGGGACTCGAACTTAAATTTTGTGTGGTTGATAGGTCATTTTGATTAAGCAAGCTTGTATTAGTTTATTTTGTGCTTGATGTATTATTGCTAAATAGTGTACTGACTGGCATGTTGCTTGATTTGCACATATCGTGTTTTGATCTTTTATTTTTTTTAGTAATAAAAAATTTCATTATAGAAAGCATGTAAAGGGGCACAACCCTCATACACAGGATGTATACGGGAGTGGACCTTAAAAGATTAGCAAAGAAAAGATCTAAAACCTCAAAAAAGTTTGAGGATGAAAGGTGAACCATAGTTTCATCCATTCATATAGCATCCTGAAACACAAAATCAAGAATTTCAATCTATTTGTGGACAACTTGGTTCTTTCAAAATTAAGTGCATTCCTTTCCCTCCAAATGCACCACATCAAACACATATCATGTGTTAATCTACTATGCATATAGTTATCTTCATTTCAATTGTGAGTCCAATTCAAAATTTGAGGATATGGGAAAAGAGAGAAAAGGGTGGGCGAGACTTTGGGGGAGTTGAAGTTAATTTTGTGTGATTGATAGGTCAATTTGGTTCACCAAGATTTCATTTAGGTTATTTTGTATTTGTTGTGTTTTTGCTTAATATGTACTGAATCTGGTATAGGTAGGTAGTTTATGACTCAACTTCTGCCTTTGAGCTAGGTCTTGATGTGGCTAAGGTTAGAAATTAAGGGTTATGGGAATTAGGTAAATGGACTAACAAAATTGTATTATATTGCTTAACCTTGCTTATTTATACATGGCAAGGTAACTTCCTATTGGACAGCCTTTTGATTACATATAATTGGCCAATTCAAAACTAACTAACCAAGCCCATGTCATTAACAACCTTTGTTACAAAAGGAAGCAATACTAAACTGTTACAAAAGGTGCTTATCTGATCACAAAGATGATCATACTTGTGAAGATTCACTGTATCAGTCTTCACATGTTGCCTGATGTGCACATATTATGTTTTAATTTATTATGCAGTTATATGCATTTCAATCATGAGTCCCACTCAAGGGACTTGCGAAAAGAGAGAAATGGGGTGGGGGAGACTTTGAGGGACGTGAAGTTAATTTTTTGTGGTTGATAGATTGGTCATTTTGAATCTTTGATTAACCTATTTTTCATTTGATTTCTTTTGTATGCTGTTATTTTGCTAAGTAATGTACTGAATCTAGGATGGTTAGGTTAACCCAGTTTATGGCTTTACTGTTGCCTTTGAGCTAGGCCTTGGGATGTTGCCTGATGTGTTTTAATCTATTATGCAGTTATATTCATTTCAAAACTGTTTCTTCTTCTGTTCTGTTGCTAACTTGAAAATCAAATAACTCTGTTGACTGAAGACAGGAAAAATGGTTTTCCGCAGAGAATTGGAGGCATTAATTCCTCTTTGTCATATGAACGTTGACGAAGAGGATCCAATGTTATATTGTTTTTGCTGATGACATTAGAAAAATATAAAAATAAAAATTTCTTTTTGCATAATTTTAGTTGAAGAAATAACAATAAGGACAGTTTTGACTTTTGAGTAGTAACTCTGGAGAGGATGAAGCATGAACTACGGTCAATCCATCTGCAGTAATCTGTTTAAACTTTTTTTTTTTTTAATATCTTAGCATAAGCTAATGAATATATGACAACAGTGTCTACAGCTATCATAACATTATAATCAGGAAGAGTTAAGAAGTTTGTTTCTGTTGCTCAATGAGAAGTTCACGATTTACACTTATTTTTCTGGCTAATTAGCAAAGAGATGAGTGGATGAAGCTTGTTTCTGTATCTTTTTTCTTTAGTTTGGTTTTTTAACTCCATAACATGATTTATTGTTTTTGTATGTTTTTATCTATGCTCTCTTCATGTAGGAGTAGGAGTTTTCCTTTTAGATCTAAATACTCTTAGAATTACTTGATAAAGTCTAGATGAAGTCCCTTGGTATATATGCTTTTTGCAGACAATATGGTGTTTTTGGATGGAACTTACCCAAGTTGGAAATCTTGAGGGAGGATTTAGAATCTAAATGTTTTAGGTTAAGCTAGTCTAAAATAGAGTACTTGGAGTGTAAGTTTAGTAAAAGGAGATTTAAAGATGGAGTGGTAAAACTTGTCAGGCAAGAAATACTTTAGAGTGAATGCCAATTATTTTAAGCTTGGACTGGACCAGTCTGACCGGGTTACAATGAAACGGCTTGATTAACGGTTCTCAAAAGATAAGCATCTAAAAGATCTAAAAACTCAAAGACATGTTTTAACTAGTTTGCAATTATATGCATTTCTATCATGAGTCCAATTTAAACCTGAGTAGTCTGCATTTCAGGATATGGGAAAAGAGAGGAAAGGGTGGGTGAGACTCTTGAGGGACTTGAAGTTAATTTTGTGTGGTTGATAGGTCAATTTGATTAACATTTTTCATTTGGCTTATTTTTTGTTTGTTGTATTTTGGCAAGATAGTTTACTGAATCTGGTGTAGGTAGGTGAACCTCGTTTTTGACTATTGTTACCTTTGAGCTAGGTCTTGGAATGTTGCCTGATGTGCACATATCGTGTTTTAATCTCTTATGCAGTCTAATGCAATTCAATCTTGAGTCCAACTCAAGCCTAACTAGTTTGCATTTGTGAGCTAGGGAAAAGAGAGAAAAAGGGTTGGGGAGTGTAGGTAGGTGAACCTAGTTTATGACTTCCATTGTCTTCGAGCTAGGTCTTGGCACGTTGCCTGATGTGCACATAGCATGTTTTAATCTACAACGCAGTTTGGTGCATTTCACTCATGAGTCCAACTCAAACCTGACTAGTTTGCATTTGTCGATTTGGTAAAAAGGAGAAAAGGCTGGGGAGACTTAATGTTCTTTGGTTGATAGGTCATTTTGATTAACCAGTTTTTCATTTTGTATTTGTTGTGTTTTTGCTAAGTAATGTACTGAACCTGGCATGTTTATTTATTTTTTGGTAGAATCTGGCTTAGGTGAACCCAATTTATGACCTCTACTTTTGCCTTTGAGCTAGGCATTGGGATGTTGCCTGATGTGTTTTAATCTATTAGAGCACTCATAATAAAGATGCTAAAATAACTCAAAAGTTATTTTAGCATCTCAACCACTCAAAAAAGCCCTACAACAAAGTTGCTATAGCTAAAATTGTTAGCTATAATTTACCTTCATGCTACAGGGAGCTGTTATAGCTGTTATCAATAACAGCTTACTATAGCACGAAGGTAAACATAAAAATCACTTTTTTATTCCCAACGTCTCTTTTATCTCAATCTCAACTCTCTTCTGTCTTCTCTCTCCTCTTTCACTTCTTTGTTCTCTTTCTCTCCTGTGCCTTGTGATTGTCCTTAGTGGTTTCGTGGTTGTGCTCCAGCGGTTTGTGGGTCTAATTTGGTGGGTGAGGTCATAAGGCACGGTGGTGATGTGTGTCTGATTTGGTGGGTCTCGATGGCTTAGTTGTTTTTGTCTTGGTGGCTTGATATTTTCAAATTTGAGGTTTAAGGGTTTTTTGGTATTGACATTTGGGTTTTTGGTATTTTGTAGAGAATATTTTTGATGAGTATTGATAATCGAATGTGATATTAGGATTTTTGATGGGTCGTGGATCACTGTGGGTCGTGGGTTACGGTGAGTGTGTGACTGAGATTTGGTGGTGTTTGTATCGGTGGTGTTTTTTGGGTTTCTAAGTTGCTGTGTATGTATCGGTGGTGTTTTTATCGATTGTATTTTCTAAGTTGCTGTGTTTCTTGGCGACAATTGGTTGTTGGGTTTTGTCTCGGTGGGTCTCGAAGGTTTGGTTTTTTTTTTTTAATGAGATGAATGTCAAAATAGAGTCTTTGATGTTGGGTGTGAGTTGTTAAAATAGATAAAGTTGGTTTTTAAGTTCCTAAAAGCTATATTTTATAGCTTCCTTACTGTGAATGCTCTTATTTACATCTTAATTGATTATAACACCATCATAATTTGATCGGTTAATCTTTGATCTTTGGTCTAATATAAAGAAATTGGTTCTTTTTATAAATGATTTGGGTCTTTAAAATATAAAATATTGGTGAGTACTTTAGATATATTAAATCAATAATTTATCGTAAAAAGATCAAAGAGAAAGTGATTATAAGGTAAAGGCACAGTTGAAAATGCCATCTCCTTTACCGTGATTGTTCTAGCTTTTACATTAGAGCAAAACATTTCGGAACCATCTATTCACATGTATCACTTCAAGATTACCAATAATTTTATACTCTGTATATATATTCTACACAAAATAGCTATATCAAACTCTTCATTGAATAGTTTTATATGATATCAAATTATCACTTCCAAAATTATAAATAATTCAGTCTTTAGCATTCTCATTATGTTCTCATTATTCTCATTACATAAGGAGGTTTATAATATGTCACCATATAACAAGAAGACCATTAATTTAGTATGAATAATAGCTTAGCCTAATAAGACCAAATCTCAAATTAAAAAATGAAACAAGAAAAGATGCTATTGTTTTTGGTAGGTTTAGTGCTTCCGGGTTATTTTAGGATTGAGATCTTTTTTTTTTTTTTTTTTTTTTTAGAGTTTCAATTTTTGATGTTCGCTTCTGATAATTGTACTTTTTATCATCAGGCTAAGGCATCTATTAGTTTTTGAAGTAAACGAAAATTAAACTCCAAATCTTTTATTTAACTATCGAAAATTTTACTAGTTGAGCTAACTAGAACTAACATTTTTTTAGGATTAAGTTGTTCCATCTTGATCTGTATTTTTGTTAGATAATAGACTGACAGAAACTAGGTTGTTAATTACCAATCATCAACAAAAATAATATTTTCACGAGGAAGATTTGTTTGACTAATTTCTTTTCTTTTACATTACAACAATTATGCTTTCCCATACATCTTTGTAGCACATCATTTTGCAACCGAATGACTATCACTCCCTTAAAAAAAATAAGCCCCATATCCTACAACCTTATCCACCCTATTAATGAAAACTAAAAAAGAACAGAAAAAAAAGGAGGAAAAAAGAAAGGACAGGAAATTCTCCCCTTTAATATAACTTCATTCTTTCCCCCACTGATACTACACAAATTGCTTACCTTCAAATGTTTGCCCAAAATTCCAATTCTTGGGAGCAACATTATAAGATGTGACAGTCACGCCATCACTCCCGGTGACCTCAAATGAGAGAGGTTGATTCTTTAAATCGGCATTTAAATGCCAGTTTTGGCCCCAATTACGACCCATTGGAAGCCAACCAGTTCTAGAACCCTTGACCTTCACGGCAACTATATCTCCAGCACCAGCAACATTGGTGATCAGCACTGAAATGAAGATATTTGAACCATCGATTGTAAATCGAATTCCTGCTTCCTTTCTGCACTTTATCCTGTCAAAACCAACAAAAATTAAGGCAAAGATAGACATTCTTCTCATTACAGTAATACTCAGTCTCTTTGCAAGCTCAGCTTTTCATTCTATTATATTGTTATTAGAAAAGGGGACAGGGCTGATGACTGATGAACATGTGCCTACGAGAACTAAATTGGTCCAAATTTATACCCCTCTCTCTCTCACATATAGCCAACAAAATCATTAAGTAATATTGAATGAGAAAAAGGAGAACAAATTATCAGAAACATTCATTTAGCCATTAACAATATTACTTGAAACTATTTGAGCATTTCCAATTGTGAAGTCCAGAAAGATCTCCGGCATTAATATATTTTTGGAGCTATTTACCAGATAATTCAACAAGTGTTAAACTTTTCAGATCTGCAACACATGTCCCGTTTCTCATTGAGCTCTAATTAGGTGAAATTTCCTTCAGAATAAGGTTCAAAGAAAAATTATTTTTAGGGAAAATTATACTTGAAACCCTGTAGTTTAACGGGTGTAACAAATTAATCCTGAGATTTTAAAAAGTAAGGAGTCAAACCCTATTTTCAAAAGTAACAAATTAAATCCTAAGATCTAGATAAGCAACAAATTAAACCTCAATCCATTTAAAAAGAATATAATTTGGGATTTAAGACAGGTTGATAGCTTTATATGTTACTTTTTTAGGCATCAAGGTTTAGCTTGTTGCTTTTGAAATCATAGAGAAGAATTCACACCTCAATCTAAACTCAAATACAATTTTATGAAATTTACTAACAATCAATCTATCAATTGCAATGTATGTACTCTTATATTTATAACCTAGCAATTGGTTATGTGTGATAACATCATCCACAACTAACCCACATTTATCACATGCCAAAAATACAGTTATAAACTTATAACATATTAATCACATGTTAAATTTAATAAAGCACATGGCTTCTATTTCTAGCAACTTCCTAAAATCTAGAATGTGCATGTGCTTCTAACAAAATTTGCCTCCAATGTTCAAATATTACAACAAACTTGACACATTTAGATTTAGCTACAATAATCACATGTAAAATTTAGTCATGTCATGTTATTCCACATATCCCACATAGCACATTTAGATTTAGCTAGAATAATCACATGTAAAATTCAGTCATGTCATGTTATTCCACATATCCCACATGGCACATGCTACAGTGTCACCCCCTGTCCCATCTCATTATTGCCATGTTACTCTCTAGAATCTAGATATGTATGTATTAGACTCTTGCATCATGTAGGGCTAATTTGTAGCTTTGAAACTATAAGATTTAATGTGTTACTTTTTTAAACCTTAGGATTTATATGTTACTTAGATAATACTTTATAGGACTTAATTTGTTACACCTCTAAAATCTAAATGATTGGGTTTAAACTATAAAGTTCAATTTTCCTTAATCTTGAAGTAAATGTTAGCCAAAGACAAAAAGGGTCATTCATTCCATTGATCAAGAGAGTATATGGATGCTTTGGATACCATTATTTCTGTTGCAAAAGTAAGTGATATGAAGTGGGAACTTATCAATAATACTAGTGAAAAAGTGATAGGTATAATAAAAAAAATGACAACATTACCAAAATATATATTGTTTTACAAGTAAAAAAAAAAAAAACAAATTATAATTACTATTGGATTTATCCTTGTTTAACATTTTTGATTTATAGGCTTTGCTCAATAGAGGGTTGCCTCACTTCTTGAACTATTTGATATTCATCAAAACCAAAAGATGCTTTTCAAGTTCCAAAAATATGTGAATGTGCCAAAGCAAAATGCAAAGCAATTATAAACAGTGTAGGGCCCTATCTAGGAGATTTGACTACTCTCTAGACAGAAAATTTCATATTAATACACCTATCATCTACCGACATATTCTATACTTGTACACAGTTACGCTAAGCCAAAATTGAAAATTGACAATTCAAGTGTTGGGGACATATCAAGTGGATTTATAAACACTTAATCGGAAGAACATCACTTTCTTCAATTTGTACTAATTAATGATATATTAAGAGGCAATGATTTTACATCAATCAACACATGGACTGCACATGAATAAGAGCTAGGGACAAAAAACAAAGAAGATGGGGCACACCACACCAATGAGTTTCTATTTTAATGTGAAAAGTTTCAATTAATTAAATTTAGGTAAGACCTAGAGAATATGTAATGTAATGTAATAATGTATCTCATCTTGCCTGTATGAATCTCACTATGTACACTTCAAACAAAATTGGACTCAAATTAAAAGGAAAGTAAGTAAGATAATATACTTTTTAGGCGCATGTGTAATTTTAGTCACGTAACTTTTATAACAAGTCATGTAACATGTTTAGAGTAATTTTAGTCACGTAACTTTTATAATAAGTCATGCAACACGTTTAAATAATAAGCATGAATAGTCTTATGTACCTGCGATACTGGACGGGCATGTTGGCGGCCTTCCAGATAGCGATCTTCTCAAAGGCCTCAATGGGGAGAACAAAGTGCTTATTAGGAGGGTTGCAGTGGCCGCCGCCGTCGGACGGGAACCCGTAATTGGGCGCACAGAAGTTAGTAGCCGTGAGTATGATCGAGGTACCCGGAATGCACCACCGCAGGTCATCCACGCACCGCAGCTCGAAGCACGCGCCGCAGATCTGCCCGCGCTCGAACAGCACCTCGCTCAGCCCCACAGTCGCCATTCCGTACCCTCCTTTCACCAGGTCACCGTACCCGCACGCTCCTCCCACCGCGTCACGCGGGTCCGCCGCCGCGTAGTAGGTGGCGCGTGCGGATCGCCACTCATGCGGCTGGGCGGTGGAGTAGCCGGGTGGCGACGAGGAGTAAGAGTAGTGGGAGGTGGCTCTTCTCGGTAGTGATGACAGTAGTGTGAACAGGAGAGTGAGAATATGGATCAGCTTCAGCTTCAGAGGTAATGGCATTTTCTTTTTCTTTCCTTTGTTTTTTTGAAATTGAAATGGAAAGAAAGAGAGAGTTGTTGAGTGTGAAGTGTGACTTGAGTGTGTGAGAGAGAAAAAGATGAGCAAGCAAAAGAAAAGAAAAAGTGACGGTAGAGGAAAGGGTTCTCTCTAGATAATTATATTCTATGCTGAACTAATTATGTTTCACTACTGCAGAGTGCTTTTCTTCTTTTGTTTGGTTTCTCTCTTTTTACTCCACTAGCATTGATGAAGGGTGTTAACTTTTCCCACTTTTTCTGTCTTTGTTGCTCTTGTGAAGTTACAATATAGCCAGCTATAAAGATCTACTTTATATCTTTCTTTTTTTTGGTTAATCTGATTAGATTAGGATAATAGACACTATGCATATCATTATTTGAGCTTTAAGGAATCAGATAATCATAAATAACTCAGGTTTTGATCAACAAGTAACTCATTCATTTTTGTTTGTTTATAAATAAATCAAGTTTGAGTTTGAGTTTTAGGTTTGTTTAATAAATGTGTTGGGCCCAAGTAAAAAAGAATTGTTCTTAAACAAACTTGTGAACATTAGGGCTTGGTGCAAAAATAAGTTAAGCCTAGGCATATAATGGGTTGGTAATAATCTTGATATGAGCATGATAAATAAATTTATATCTTCCTAAGACTTTAATTAATTATAGGAGTTGAGACACGCTCGTCCAAGCCAAATAGGCTAGATAATAAACTTGATAATGTAATTGTGTTGAATCTCAAGCTCAAAAGCTTAATATTGAGCTTGATATTGAGTTTGAACTTGACTTAACTAATGAATCAAGTCAAGCTCAAACTTTTATACTTTTTGATAAGTTTAAGATTGAACATTATCTGTAAGCTTGAGTCAAACTCAAGCCAAGCTTAAATATTTTACTTTTGTTGTCCAACTGAGCTTGAGCATTCATTACTTGACAAAACTTGACTCGTTTACAATCTTGATTCTCACCTGATTTTGCATTTTAAAAAAATGGAATCCAAGTTACCTAATGAGTTTTACAATACACCTTATTTTGCAATAGAGTAAGATTTAGGTACAGTACTTAAGTGCTAGTTCTTAAGTTCCTCTTTTAAGATTCTGTCACGTGAATTTTTTCTCATAGGAATGAAGTATATTTTTTAGTTAAATAGTCATATAGTTAAATCTTAAGAAGAGAATCTAAGAAACATTACATAAGATACTGTACCTAAGTTTTATCATTTTCAATATATCTCATTAAAATAATACAAAATAGCTATTTTATATAATTTTTTATATACCCACAACAACAGAGCTAGAAAACCCCCAATCCTACAATCTGTTGAGCTTTTATTACTACACTGTCGTCGCTCCATAATCTTTATTTGACCTGAGCCCAATATAAAAAACCTTGAACCCTCAATCTGCACTGCAATCCACCGAATCTGCACCAACTCTACGTTAGATCTACATTAACAACCCAAATCCAATCTTCAAGTGTAAAGAATTTTTGTTGCCGATTAGTGTGTGTGTGTGAGAGAGAGAGAGAGAGAGAGAGTTTCTATTTTATTTAATCTAGATGAGAGAGAGAATTGAATAAAAAATTGAAGAAAAAAGATTTAGATGAGCTACATTGAGTATAAATTTTTGCAAAATACATAACTGGATCTAGGTGTATTTTTGTGTCATTTTTTTACAATGTTATCTATTTTAGAGAATAATGCATTTTAAAAAACCGGATGAGGATGCTCTTACATTTCTTGACTCTAAAATGAAGATAGTCCATTTCTTAATTATGATTTTATTTAAATAATGTGATGTTGGATATAATTTTTTTATTTATAATATTTAATCTAAACCATAAAATTTATTCATTTTCGAATGAAAGATGATCCTTTTGTTGTGAGCTTAGGTTATATTCTACATTTAGTGGTGATAAGATTTATTCTGGAACATGGTAGTTGCTTCATTCTAAAACTTATGGTCCATTTGAATTGAGGGAGAGAGAGGGAGAGTAGAGAAGAGTAGGTTTAGCACAAAATTAGTTTATTTATAGTTAACTCTACTCTACTCTCCTCCACTTCTCCTCCTTCCCTCTTCCATCCAAATAGACCATTAGTAAAATGTGGTTTGGTAGAGTTTTTTTTTTATGGTGGTTTAACTTTATTTTGTTTAAAAATAAATAAATTTGGTAAAAGTATGTTGTATCTTGAAAGATACTTTAAAAAAATGAACAAGGAAATGGAAAAATCATTTCAAACCAATAATCAATGAAGAACATTCGGAAACTCAGAGGAACAAATGCATCAATATTCCCTTCCTTTGTTTCAACACTTTATTGTGAGCAGTGAGCACTCTTTTAGTTTTAGTCGTGGTAGCCCTAACAAGCAATAACCCCTTATGAGCTCTCTCATTAGTCATGGCAACTAGATCAAATTATTGCCCAAACAATCTCAGGCTCTAGATCAACTTCCTCAGCACTCTAACTATAATAGCCCAGCCCAAACTCAAACAAGACCAAACACTACCCAATCACCCAAGCCGAATTCGGTTCAAGCCCAACCAAGCTTAGCTTAATTCCAAACCCAGGTCAAATAAGCACAAGCCCAATCTAACTTTGTAATATTTACAAGAGTATGACAAAGAATATAGAAAAATGCTTAATATTATTAACAATTGAAAATGCTATATCGTGGGATAGGGTTTGAAGTTTGAACATTCAAGTTTGAAAGGAAAGTATTCATGAATATCTTGGATGAATGGGTTTACACCCAAAAAAAAAAAAATCTTAGCATGTCAACAATATCTTTTTGTAGCTAATCTGGTCAATACAAACAGTGGGGGCCGGATTTGTTGAAATTACAACTGTTAAGAATATTCCAATTCCAAAAGGTTTAAAGATATGACACAACTGTGGTTAGATTAGAAACATGGAATTTTACTATGAGAGTTAGTTTACTATAATAATCAGTTTTAGTGGTCCAACCAAGAAAACAACAGCCTTTGGAGAGATTTTAGAATAGAGGAATTCATGAAAGGCTAAAAAATTATGTTGTAGAAACAGCTAGACCCATTAGTCTAGCCATGTAATTCATCACTGAGCTAATTTCTTCACACAAATACTTATGAGTAGGGACGGAGCCAGAAATTCAAGTTAGGGGGCTGAAGATAAGCGAAATTTTTTAAAAAAAAAAAAATTAAAAAATTCAAATACATATCCATATAGTATTAAGAAACTTTAACCAAGACAGATACACAAAAATCATTATTTCTTAATATATTAAGATATCATCTACCAACAAAAATAAAAGACACAAAACACTATTATTTCTTAATACACATAACACCATTGTTTTTTTACATTTTTTTTTTTTAAGATTTACATGAGCTGAATTGATGATTCATGATTTTTGATAGGGCTCAAGCTACAAAGTAAAAGGGCCTAAGTTTAAATTTTTTATTTTTTTCTGAAAATTAAACTACTAAAATTTTTTTTTGAGCACGAGGGACCCAAGCCTCCACTTGGGTCCATCCTTGCTTATGAGAATAATATCCCAATAGATCCATCTTCATCCTCCAAAACCTTTCACAATTGTTTTGTACCTTCTTTATATATCTTGTTAAATTATAGCTTGTTAAATTATCGATTGTTTTAAAAGTTTAAACTCTTATGATATGATAAATTTAATCATTTAACTACATATTTTTAATACAACTTGTTCCATCCCCACTTTTAGCAACCCCTCTTTTAGGCCCAATTTAGATAAAGGGGGAGTAAAGTAGATAAAAAATGTTGAGTTTTGAACCTAGCTGCCAATGGTCAAACCAAATAATAGATCCAAGACTCCAGAAATATACATCATGTTCTCTGCAATTTTCTCTCATTTGTAAGCTCCAACACTTCCTTCATATTTTAGAAACGCATGAAAGAATCTTGTTACCTCACCATTTCGTCTCACAAAGCAATGACTTTTCTTTTGCAAAACAGCACGCCTTTTTGGTTAAAACTCTCTGGATAAAACGAGCTCAAAAGTTTGCAGACGCTGATGAATTAACAATTAAATAAATAAGCAAAAACTATTCTTTTTTAACATAACAAGCGACCCAAGTGGTTCACAGTTCAGAGAAGGAAAATATTAGAAGGTATACACAAGCTAATGTTGAGTACAAAAAGGGTAACGCAAGAGAAATATTTGTGCATGCAAGAACAGATGGGCTTATGGATTTGAACAGTTGGGAAGTAAAAACAGAACAACTAGATAAGAATTTGCAAAGCTGCAGAAATGGCTGCTGCTTAAACCCGATTTTATTTCTCATCCTCGGTCATCCAGCAGCTGAAACCGCTATAATCCAACGCTAAAACTGTAACCAGATCAGTCCCTCGGCCTGTTAAAAAGGGTCTATCTTCTAACAAAGGAAGCTGCTCTAGGAAAACTACACTGAGGCACACTATAAGCAAAGCCGGATTTGTTTCTCTTCCCTCTCTTCACCTCTTATTGTTGAGGACTGTGTGTCTCTCTCTGCCACACATCTTTTATATGGGACAAACCCTTTCAAACACTTTCCAGGGCTCCTTCCTAGTTCAGAGAAGGCTGAATTCTCACTTGGTCTTAATTGGAAAACTAGGCCTGCCTCTTGATTCTCCTCTTTAAGGAAAAGTGGATAACTCCGGGTCTCAGCATCTGAACATTTATCACCATTGTTCCCATCACATACTGATCCATTGTTTGAACCAGTCCAAGACCCTTCCTTCTGAACTTCTTTACCTTGGACTTCTTCTAGATCAGAGCCCAAATGTGCTTTTGATTGCTCCACCTCATGGAATGGCATGACAGGAAAACGTAAACCCCCATAAAAGGTCCACCATGGTATAGGAGCAGCAGAATTAGCTTCTGCCAAATATGAGTTTTCTTTCTGGCATTGCATGAAATAGAGGCCATCCTGTACACCCTGTGTTGAATGACTCCAAGAATATTCTGTATCCCCCTGTATAGATTTCACGGGGACAAAGTTCCATGGTAATGGTTGTACAACTTTTTCCTCGAGGATATCCGCAGGCATTGATTTACCAGCCACTATGGTGGGAGAAGATGGTCTGTGTGAATCTGTTACTAACACAGTCCTTCCAAAAAGCTTAAGACTCCGGTTCGACGTTTCCTCTGATGCACCTTCTTTAACATAGTTGTTTTCTCTGGGAAACAACTCGAATTTCTGGGAATTGAAGCCAACAATAAAACAACATCAGAATATAATAAAAGGTTTCATTTGACATTTACTGAATTGGACAAATATGTTGTCAAGCAAAGGATCAGCAAGTACCATGGGAAGTTGCTCGTCAGAAACTGAACCAACAGTTGTTAGAGCTGGTGATGGAGATGCACTTTCCTCGGTCGATTGGTTGGGTTCAGATAGTACTAAGCCCCCAGGTTGGACACCAGCTGTAGATGAAGCAGGGGATAAGCTGCCATTTGGTGTATCTGAATCAGTGAACCCCACTGTATCTGAACCAACTGCAGATAATACTGAGGTTGGAGATTGGTCTTCTTGTTCCCAAACCAATGAATTTGGAGATGCAGACCTTATTGGCTGTTCCAGAGCGGAGACTTCTTTATTAGATGGAATTAAAAGTTTCCTGGGGTAAGGATGCATAGGCTTTCGTTTTGGTCGAGGAGGAGGAATCTCAATTGGCTCTGTGGAGGTTGTGTTGCTACCATTAGAGTCGCGAGCGATCTATTACAAAGACAAAAAAGCAGGGGAATCAGAATGGCACCGAGCAAGAATGCATGAACCCATCCATAAAGGTTGCACACCTTGGGGTCCATAAAAATTTAACTTACTTTAACGAAGGGGACATAGATATTATGGTAGGGAAATGGGTACTGGAATAAGAGCAGTAAACCTTGGAGAAGAATTTTTGAGCATGACTTCTAATCTGAACTGCATTTTTTGTTCCCACGTGTTCTGTTATAGAAACCAAATAATGTAAGAAAATGGATCATAGTTAAGGAATTTGCTTGAGAATATAAGAAATGTAAATTGAAATATTGAATCATACCCTCTATCCGTCGCCAAGCTCGACCATACAGCTTTAAAGCATCAAGAAACTTCTTATGCTCTTCCTCCGACCATCTTTCTCTTTGTTTTGTGATTGTGTATGGTTTCCTAACCTATTGACACAAAAACAACTGATAAGAAGAAACTCGGAGCAGAAGCAGAGCATGAAGAAGACAGAAAAGTTAAAAACCTTGGGAGCATAATCATTGCCACAAGAAAACTGATCCCCTAGTTGGACACCAGTTACAGAATGAAGGCCAGAACTCAATGATATTCCATTGCTTGCCTGGACCACAGAATGTGAACGAGAACCGACACTTTGATCCTACAGCCAAAAGAGAAAACAAACCACATCAAAAAAGTTTCCAGCTTAGTCACAGAAAATTTGCAAAATTTTGAAGTACCAAGTTATCTACAAATTCTATTAGCAGGATCTAACAACTGAATTCTTAAATTATTTGCTAACCTAACACAACAACAACAACAACAAAAAGCTACTCTTAAACTGTTCAGTCAGCTAAATTAGTTAAGAGTGAATGATATATACCCTCTATAATTCTTTTTCCTTTATTGGCAAATTAAGTAGGAAACTTTTAACAGGCCTCAACCAAAAGACTATATCACAAAAACTCCTCTATGGCTATGAGTAATTTCCCATTGACAAAACCAAATAACATGAAAATAGTGAAAACCCAACAACAATTGTCAAAACAAGAAAGATAATTTGCAAGAAAATTGTTCCAAATAGATGAATGGACAGGAAAGCAGAGGAAAAAAAAGTCATCCTATTTTTCAGGATTTTACAAAACTGCTATCATTTAAATGTTATGAAATAAAAAATTTTAAAAAAAAATTAATAAGGTTATATAAGCATTTGTGTTAAAGGTCAGAGTTAATAGCTGAAGTTATGGTGATGTTTGACTATAATTAATTAACATAAATGATCGGAATTCAAATTGAATTTGGTAATTCAATATCATATCTGGGTTTTTGTACTTTTTTTAGTAATTAGTAATTACCACCCAAAAAAACAAATAAATTATTATTAAAAAAAAAAAAAAGCTTTGTTGATTGATACCTGAATAGCCATGAATGCAGAAACTCGCTCAGCAGTGGTATCACTATCACTTACTCCTTTTGCAATTGCTTGCAGAGAATCAAAAAAAATTCTTAAATTCCTAGATTCCTTTTTTTTCCCTTTGCCTTGCCTTAGGGAACCAATTCTTGACAGTAAATGGACCCGACCCGACCCATCTTCATCCAAAAATACATAAACAAACAAACAAAAATCCAACTTTCACTCTTTTTTGGGGGGTTTCTTGATTCAGTGATCCAAAATCAAGAGAGATCAGATCAACAAACAAAGAAAGAATAAAAAAAAACAACTAGTCATGTCATGTAGTCATGTGGCTCCTTAAAGACAGGAACAACAAAAGTGATGACTTTGAAACCAAAACACAGAGAGGAAGAGAAAGGCAGAGCTAAGGAAGAAGAAGAAGAAGAAGAAGGTAGAAGAGAAAGGCAGAGAGAAAAGTTGGGTTTGGTGTCAGGGAAATGAAAATGAAATCCTAGTTGGAAATGGAAAGTAATATAACTATTTTAAAGTACTATTTATCTATATGGCTTGTGATTGTGTAGAAGAAGGAAAAAAAAAAAAAAAAAAAAAAAGAGGTAGAGAGAGGAGAGAGAGAGAGAGACGCCACGTCAGAGTCGGGTCTCTCATATTATTTCTCTTTTTTTTTTTTTTTTTTTCCTTAAATTTTCCAATAGAAGTTGAATTGAGATGCACAGAACGCTCGAGAATTCGATGGATTCTTGTGGCTCTCGTCGCACAACCCTCCCCGACACGTGGCTTCCGATTGTCCTGTCTCCCGCTTTTTATTACACTTGTGTTTTTTTTTTGTTTTTGTTTTTTTTTTCTTTCCAATGTTATACTCGCAGAGAGTGGAAGGAGAGCATTGTACTCGCATTTCATTGAAGGTCCAACGTGTCATGTCTTCTTATCTGTAAGTATGAGTCTGTTTAGAATCTACTTATTTGTACTTGCATTTCATTGAAGGTCCAACGTGTTTATGTCTTCTTACTTGCAATTTCATTGAAGGTCCAACGTGTTATGTCTTCTTATCTGTAACTATGAGTCTGTTTAAAATCTGTTTATTTTATTGAAATTGAAATTTTTTACTGAAAGTATTATAGATAAAGATAAAAGTTAACTGAAATAGTACAATGAGACTCATGAATAGTATTAAAAAGTACAGTAAGACTCATGAATAGTACTAAAAGTACAGTGGGACCATGAATAGTAATAAAAATAAGCTGAATAATAAAATAAACTAATTTTTTAAGCTAAAGCCAAATGCACACTACATGATTTCTTAATTATAACTTCACAATTTTTAAGGTTTTTTTTTTTTTTTTTTTCAAATTTTCTCTGCATTAAATAATATTTGTCTAAGTACCAATTAAGTTGGGAAAGCCTTTTATTTTATTTATTTATTTTGTTGAAACTGAAATTTTTTTTTGCTAAAAATACTATAAATAAAGATAAAAGTTAGTTGAAATAGTACAACGAGACCTATAAATAGTACCAAAAAATGTAGTGGGACCTATGAATAGTAGCAAAAATAAGCTGAATAGTAAAATAAGCTATTTTTTAAGCTAAAACCAAACGCACACTACATGATTTCTTAATTATAACGTCACAATTTTTAAGGTTTTTTTTTTTTTTTCCAAATTTTCTCTGCATTAAATAAAATTTGTCTAAGTACCAATTAAGTTGGGAAATCCTTTTATTTTATTTTATTTTATTTTATAAAAGATGACATGCTCGACATTAAAAGCAAAATTTTGCCTACTTTCCCTTCAAATGGGATGATATTGGTGTTTGGTACTCCACCCCTCCCCCTCCCTTTTTTGTTCCTAACTACTAATTTGGGATGAGGAAAAAGGATGAAAAATAATAGATTTGAAAGATATATCTTCTTTCTCCAAGAAAAAAAAGAAAGAAAGATATATCTTCAAAGAATTTTTCATCTATGACCTTATTTGGGAGTTTATGTATGAGAGATGATCTTCTATTCTCTTGTTTTTTTATTTTAAATAGAAGGGAATACAATAGATAGGAGAGAATACTCATTCATCTATTTTCTCTAAGAAAATTTATTATTTCCTTTAAAATTGGGATGAATTGAAAGGACTAAAATAAAATTTGATTAAATTTTGACTAAAATCCCCACAATACCCTTTATATTTTATATGTTCTTGCACTACTTTGATGGCTTTCTATTCCAATTTATTTATGGTATTTTTAATTTTGTGAATAATTTTGCTACTTTTTGTTGTTTTTGATAATTTGATAGTTATAACAATGAGAAGGGAAGATGCGAACCCACAACATTTTCGTTGAAAATATTAAGAGTTGCCAATTAATCTACGTGACTCCTTTATTATTTTCAAGCGATGCAATCTTTTATTTCTTATAAGAAGACGTAAGCATGATATGGCCATACAACTCTTTATTTATGGTGATTGTCTTTGGTTTTTGATTGGTTCTCTCTTCTTCTTCTTTTCCCTCTTTTTTTTTTTTTTTTTTTTTTTTCATTTTTTTTTTTAATTTAGTTTGGTATAGCTAACTTGCCTTCAATTTTTCTAAAGTCACTTACAAGTCACTCTTATATTATTTGTATGAGAAATATTATGTACACAATATTTTCACAACAAATCTTACGTGGTAGGTTATTACTTGTTGTTACTAGTATGTAATAAAGTAATTTCATTGTTNTTCTTTTCCCTCTTTTTTTTTTTTTTTTTTTTTTTGAGAATCATTTTTTTTTTTAATTTAGTTTGGTATAGCTAACTTGCCTTCAATTTTTCTAAAGTCACTTACAAGTCACTCTTATATTATTTGTATGAGAATATTATGTACACAATATTTTCACAACAAATCTTACGTGGTAGGTTATTACTTGTTGTTACTAGTATGTAATAAAGTAATTTCATTGTTGGATTTAAATTAAAAACATGTAACAATCTGCCAACTAAGATTTGTTGTAAAAATATTGTGGATATAACACTCTTCTATTTTTATACTCATTTTTTTAGTTGAATCTTATTGACTCACATTAAATGAAAGATTTTGTTAATGAATGCTCTAAGGACAATGATTAAAATGCCATTAATATTTTGTTAAATAATATCTTTATACGTTTTATAAAAAATAAAGTCAAATTTTACAAATATATAAAAAAAAAATACAGAATCACAATAAATTTGTGCATGTCAACAAATAAATTATTAACATATATATTTTATTTTTCCAAATAAATATGTATTCCAACTCATAATTTGACCATTTATTAATCTTACTTTGACACGAAACCTCAAATGAATTATACCTGGAGAACAATATGATATATACTGTGGTGATCTGTGTAAATGTTATTATCAGGGAAGAAGGCGAGTATCGAAAAGGATGGGTGATGCCAAAAGTGGTGGGAACTAGGAGCTATAGTACTCGTCACTTTAGTCGAGACAGAAAGACAAAGAAATGGATATTTCACAACACAACAACACTGAAAAATTCAATGATATTTATTTTTTTGTGACGAGGAGAAACAAAAAAAAAAAAACAAAAAAAAAAAAACTAAAATATCTTCAGCCTCTAGAATAAATATGGAGGAGAAAATTTTATTATTTATAGAAAAACAAGGTTGGCCACGAGTTGTGGATGAAAAGTCACAGAGAGAAAGAGAAAGGTAGAGAAAGAGAATGATACTTTTTAATTAAACTATTTGCTTTTTAAGTGTTGGATGGATAGACTAGAATTAGATGAGGATGAGCCAAGTCTTTTGTGGGTGTGTATGGGTGTGTGTGACTGTGAGTGTTGCTCTTTGCGCTTTTAGCCACGTCATATCCACTCGCCCACCTAAGTCATAAAAAGTTGCCACGTTTACATTGCCAACGCTAGACAGAGAAAAAATAGGGATATGGATGTGTGTTTTGGACCACTCGTATACCCTTTTTTTTTTCTTATTATTAAATTGTCAAAATTTTCGGACCACAACTTCAAGGTACTGGTACTGGTGGAGTTTTCACTTTCATTTTTGTCTTTGATTTGATTTGATTTTCTCACTGTTAATAAAAAAAAAAAAAATATTATGTCTAAAATATTTTCATAATATTTTTATATTAAATTATAAGTAATAAGTTATTGTTAGTTCTTATTTGAATTTATAATTTAAATTATTATTTTTTATTTGTGAAAACAAATAATAATCTGTAGTTTATTATTGTTGTAAAAATATTGTGATAATGTTACATGAATGTTAAAGCTTTTAGAAAAGAGAAAAGTGGAGATTTTTTTTTTTTTAATTTAATAATAAAGTGGTTTTGGGCAGTGCCATGTGGCTAAGTTTCAAAGAAAGTGGAACGTTCCACTCAATATGAGGCTATCAATCTCATCTATAATATCTTTGGCTAGTTAGAAGAGAAGATATTCGGTTTTCTGTCCAACTGTCAAGCAATTTGCTCCAAGTCCAACAACAACTCGCCACGCCAACTTCGTTCCGCTCATTGGCTTCTCTACCCTTCTACCTCTATTTCTATAGCTATAACATACATCATACATCTCAACTCTATTTCCTTAGCTATAACATACATCATACATCTCAAATGTTATTATGAATGATCAAATTCTTCGTGGCATTTTTCCTTTTTACCTCAAAGGAGAATGGATAAGCCACTAATGTATTTTTATTTTTTATTTTAATAATAATAATAAAAAACTTCTATGCATCTCTTAATTTTTTACTTTATGTTTTACTAATTATAATATTTATGTGTATCTATGAGTTATGCTCTTCCCTTCTATCTCCCTTGTGTGTATGTGTGTGTTTGTTTTTCAAAAAAAAGAGTTAGGCCATTTTGGATATACACTGCTGTATGTTTCTTTAAAAAAATCTTTTTCACTCTCTCCGTGTGTATATTAAAAATACTTAGTATTTAATAAAAAACTATAAACTTTAGTATTTGATTAATTTTTTTAATTTTTTAATTTTAGTTATTTTATAAAGAAACAAATGTGGTAAGTTGTGGTTAATAGAATATTAAGTAGAATACTCAAAATGACGTAAAATATTTTATTCCTTTTTGGAAAATACAATAGTGTATGGTCCTTACTCTTTAATAAGAAATGTTTATTTGCTTTGACTTGACTTAAATATAATAGTTGTAATTGGTACATTTTGATATTTTTAACGGAAATATCCAAATTTAAATTGCTCCTCTTTTATTGTAACTATTTATAAAAATAAATAAAAAAATTGATTGCTCCATGATCACCCACAATACCAAGAGTCTTGTGACTTAGTGAAGCATTACTTAATTCTTTACATTAGAGGAATCTATGTTTAAATCTCTCACTCTCTTACTTGTTATAACAAATAAATAAATAAATAAAAAATCCACATTTACATCTATGATCAAGTTAATTGGTTGGTTACTCATGATTTAATCACCTTTTCATGCTAAACAAATTTTAAATTAATGGTTATAATTGTTTCAACAATTACAATTCCTAATAGCATTTTATCTAGTTTAAGCCAACGGGCAAGAGAAATAACCATGCAAACTCCTTGTTATGCCTTGTATGTATATCAAAGTGATTCTTTAGTGTCATGTTTGTTAATGTTACACAACCTTATACTACTTTTAAATTTATTAAATTAATATTTGTTGAATTCGCTATTAAATTGTATGTTCTTTCTAGGTTGAATTACAAACTATACCATGTAATTTGACTTATTTTCAATTTAATTCTTTAAGTTTTTTTTTTCTTTTTTCTTTTTCATTAATATTAATATGTTTTCATTTTAGTGCTTTCATCTAGTTCCATCCAATCTCACGATTAGTCCTAGTTTTTTTTTTTTACTTCCTAAAATGACTTTGTTGTGATGGACTCAACTATGCTAATTATACAAAAGGATTACAATGGAAACAGAGAAGTTAATAAGAAATTTAGAACAATGGAGGAAAATAAATATACTTCTGGCCATCGTTGTTCAAGTGATTTTCAGAGAAAATTTCACTGCAAAATAATGAATATATGAAGGAGTTCTCATAATTTATGGCCTAGTGAAAAGAAACAGAGATTCTAAATAGAATGGAGAGTATTTCATTGATTGAATTATGAATTACAATCAAATGAATTGAATGAATAAAATATCTATACAGTGCTCTGTTTATATACACAAGAAAAAATAACTAACTCTACTCTAGGCGCCAAAACGGTTATTTGAAAATCAGTTGGACTCTGTACACGTGGCAAGGATGAGTAACAACTTCCTACATTTGCGGAATTGACTTCTTCAATGATCCTGGATGAAGAACTCATGATGTGGCATGGATTCAATCATCTCCAAGACTGTTGAATCAATCATGTTCTTTGATGCAAGCTTAGTGGTCTGATCAGTGTGCACCTTATCAGCAAATGCTGCATTGACTACTGCTCCTATGGCTGAGTTAGTGCACCCTTCAGCAGCACGTGCTGCACCACTGGCTAGCTGTGTGACTCTAGGCTTGTCACATATCTTTGTATTCTTAATACCTAGACTTCGTATAATCCTTTGATGGAGAACACATGCTATTTGAGGGTTAGACTAAGGACCCTTCAACTTAACTTATGTTCTTTAACACTCATTCTGTCAATTAGTTTAAGAGTTATTTATTCACCAATTGAGAGCTACTTAATTTCAAAACGCAATAGTAACCATCTCATGCATCATTTAATCATATTAAATTCATAATCTAAGAATGTTCATTCTCATAATTCTGCCCATGTCAATTCAGAAATATTTTAGTCCACACAAGAATTAAAAAAAAAAAAAAAAAATAAATAAATAAATAAAAAATCCACATTTACATCTATGATCAAGTTAATTGGTTGGTTACTCATGATTTAATCACCTTTTCATGCTAAACAAATTTTAAATTAATGGTTATAATTGTTTCAACAATTACAATTCCTAATAGCATTTTATCTAGTTTAAGCCAACGGGCAAGAGAAATAACCATGCAAACTCCTTGTTATGCCTTGTATGTATATCAAAGTGATTCTTTAGTGTCATGTTTGTTAATGTTACACAACCTTATACTACTTTTAAATTTATTAAATTAATATTTGTTGAATTCGCTATTAAATTGTATGTTCTTTCTAGCTTGAATTACAAACTATACCATGTAATTTGACTTATTTTCAATTTAATTCTTTAAGTTTTTTTTTTTTTTTTTCTTTTTCATTAATATTAACTAGTATGTAACCCCGTGCTACCGCACGGGATTGATTAATTGTAATGATGCTATTGGCCAAATTTTTGTTTTTTTTGTTTTTTTGGGTTTATCACACAAGTGATAGAATTAAATCAAACAATGAAAAATATATATTGCATTTTATTATTTAAGTAATGCTATTGGTCTTTTTTTTTTTTTTTGGTTTATCATACATAAGATAGCATTAGATAAAACGATGAATAAAAAAAAGAGAATATTGCATTTTATTATTTAAATGATGCTACAATGAAGAAAAAAGAGAATATTGCATTTTATTATTTAAAATATATAAAGGGACATTAAAAAATAAAAACTAATCATTGAGCTTGGAATCTTCTTGGAGGCGCCAATGAAGCGCTAATGTATGAGAGTGTGAAGTAAGGAAGAGTGGGATTGAACATTGTGTTTGAACCCGATCTTGCTCTGAGAAATCCGTAAGGAGGAGGAGGGGGTAGTGTGTGGATCTAGTTGGTAGAGGTTGTGAGAGGAGGAGACATGGGATGACAATATGGAATTAGGAGAAGATGATGTTTTACTTTTATAGTCTTTCTCGTTGAACTCCTTGGTTCTAGTTGTGGAATTATAAGAGCTCCAGACTCTATTGAGATCACCCATAAAAGTGTGCAGGTGAGATGTTCTTATTTAGGCCAATGAGTATTATTATTATGGTTTTCTTGGCTTCCATGTTAAATGTTAATGCATAATTTATTTAGGCACAAAAGTTAAAAAATTTAGATAAGATACATGACACAAAATTGAAGTCCAATTTATAATCTCCATAAAAGTGTGCAGGTGAGATGTTCTTGCTTAGGCCAATGAGTATTATCATTGTGGTTTTCTTGGCTTCCGTGTTAAATATTAATGCATCAGGGCACAGAAATTAGAAAATTTAGATAAAATACATGACACAAAATTGGAGTCAAATTTATAATCTAATTAGATTTTTTTTTTTTTTTGAGTTTTGGTTAGGACAAGTGACGCAAAATTGAGAATTCCATTGAAATTTAATTGGATTTTCTCTCTGCTTCACCTATTATTATATATATAGATATGTTTTCATTTTAGTGCTTTCATCTAGTTCCATCCAATCTCATGATTAGTCCTAGTTTTTTTTTTTACTTCCTAAAATGACTTTGTTGTGATGGACTCAACTATGCTAATTATACAAAAGGATTACAATGGAAACAGAGAAGTTAATAAGAAATTTAGAACAATGGAGGAAAATAAATATACTTCTGGCCATCGTTGTTCAAGTGATTTTCAGAGAAAATTTCACTGCAAAATAATGAATATATGAAGGAGTTCTCATAATTTATGGCCTAGACTTCGTATAATCCTTTGATGGAGAACACATGCTATTTGAGGGTTAGACTAAGGACCCTTCAACTTAACTTATGTTCTTTAACACTCATTCTGTCAATTAGTTTAAGAGTTATTTATTCACCAATTGAGAGCTACTTAATTTCAAAACGCAATAGTAACCATCTCATGCATCATTTAATCATATTAAATTCATAATCTAAGAATGTTCATTCTCATAATTCTGCCCATGTCAATTCAGAAATATTTTAGTCCACACAAGAATTAAAAAAAAAAAAAAAATTTTTTAAATTTTAATTTTAATTTTTTTAATTTTTAATTTTTAATTTTATAGAAGTTGATTGTGGATCACCTTCAAGAATGGATGATGCTCCACACGTAATAGTGCTATTCATTCCCTTCGTCAATCCATGAATCTCTTCCTACTTTCAAAAGAGGGAATTGTGCCTTCGCTTCATGAGTGGATTTGGTGGAATTTCAATCTAACACCTTCGAACAATTAGTGAACTTTGTACGTGCAAGAATGAATTTGAAGAAGGTTATTTTGAGGAGTTGACGATGGTTTGGATGATTCTATTTCTAGGTATTTGGGTGAATATAAAGCTAGGAAGTGAACTTATAAAAGGTGCATTGAATGGTTTTTAAAATTAATGGTGTTCAAGGTTTTTGTTTGGTGAAATGGAAAATGATGATATGGATGTGGGAAATGGTGTTTTACCATCCCAAGGGAGGTGGCTTCATGAAGCACTCAAGTCTCAACAGTACTCTTTAGCTAACAAAATTAATTTTAGCTTTACTGAGCGATTCTCTATATGTAATTCTTCATTTTAAAGAGACAAGTTCCTATTAAGGCTTAAGAGTTTGTCCTTTACTTGATTCTTTATGACTAGATGTATCGAGTTCCTACTTAAACAACCCACTTCCTTATACTGAGAATGGTATTACACTACTATTGTTGTGCTTGGAAATTGATTATATGACATTTGAGGTAAGGATTACTTGGACTGATTCTGAATAATTTAAGCAAAAAAATATTATTGACCTTTTTTTTTTTTCCAAACTCTGGAAAGTTCTTTTTTTTAGCTTTATTTTTTTTTTTTATATGATTGTACTAAGTCATTCTGCAATCTTGCCGTTAAAATTCTTACTTGTATAGCAAGAATCAACAATATCATGTGGTGTTCCAATGTAACATCAAGGTTATAGATGGACTAACTTGATACATTTATTATGCCATTTGAAGGTTTTGCTATAGGAAAGAGAGAATAAAAATGAAGGATTTATATACTGTGTGTACTACTAAAATGCTCAATGATAAATTGATTAAACTAAGGCAATACCCAATTACCCGGTGAACTATGTACATGGCTCATGGCAACACAATCCAACTCAGATTAAGAACTCCAAAGGTATCACCCCGTGCTAAATAATGGCCAGTTTGTATGAAGGACGAAGGAGGGGAAGTAGAGAACTAGAGAAGAGTAGAGTAAAGTTGGCTAAAAATTAGCAATTTTTGGCCAATTCTACTCTACTCTCCCATCCATTCAAATTGGCCATAAAAGTAACATGAGTGTCATACTTAAATTAGATGCTTCCATTGACTCCTCTTCTTTAAGATACTTAGCTGCTGCAATCAACGGGGATTCTGTCTCCCAAGCATTCCATTTATCTAATGCCCCATAAGCAGCTTTCTTCTCATTAGGAAGCCCAAAAACCTGTATTTTTAAATGTACATCCGACCAATTAAAGATGTTACAGACAAAATTTAACACTTACCTCTCTAGTTCAATTACTAAATATATTTTTCAAACTAGCTAGTACTTTTTACATCAACAACTTACAGTACCAGTTCTTATACTTTACACAAAAACTTGAAAGAGGAAAATCAGAATTGTGAAATGTCAGAACTGATCAATCCATATGCAATTCTAAAAGGGTTAAGATTTTAAAAAACAAAGAAGCTACCTCGTCAGGACAATCCCTACTAGCATAACCACAAATCAAACTAGTCCACGACACGACATTTCTCTCAAGCATTCCATCAAAAAGAGAAGCCCCAACCTCCCTCCACTTGACCATATATGACACAAAATCTTCATCTACATTCCCAGTTGATTTCTGCAATAGGGAAACTTTTAACTTCAGTGCTTTGAGGAAATATTCAGCATTATCAGAACCTACTATATATCTAGGGAGCTCAAAATCCATCTTAGTGAAAGTTGAATGATTACATATTTCAATAAATGCCCCCCTTGTTTTTTATTTGGAAGTTTAAAAATTATACATTAGTAAAGGAAAAACTATTCTGACAGCAAATGAGATGATTGAAACCCTTATTAATGTGTGATACCATTTAATTCCTTTCAAAGCATTGGCATTATGTGAATTTTGGAAGGATCCAAGACCCCCTGTGGACCGTATACCATGTTTTGCACTTAAGGTTCAATTAAAACGATGAAATTCACATTTGACTTATCTTATTCACACACCAAAAAAGAAAAGTATTGAAAGGGAAAATAGCTATACAAATTAAAGAAAAGTATTGAAGTAATAGTCAGAAAGGCATAATTAAGCTATACAAATTATAGTTGTAAGTTGATTTTGGAATTAAAAATGAATGAATGTAACCAAAGTTTATATGAGGTTCACATTGTATTCAATATATGAATGTTCTCTTCCATCAAAGAACCTCCAGCGAAACTGCAGATAAACAAGATGTCTAGCACATGACCAAAAGCAAAATTGAGGCATGTTGGCTAGAATCTGCTGGTATTACAGAGTGACACTTATGGTCCATTTGAATTGAGAGGGAGGAAGGGAGAGTATAGTAGAGTAGAGTAGAGTAGATTTAGCACAAAATTAGCTTATTTTTAGCCAACTCTCCTCTACTCCTCTCTACTCCCGCTCCTTCCCCCTTCATACAAACAGGCCATTACGAATACGGTAAGTAGATTGAAAGTTTCAATGGCTAGCACAGGTCAAAAAGCAAAATAGTAAGGTACCTTTGCTTCTAGCTTATTTGGGATTGTTTCGAATGCAATCAGGTCAGCACCTGAGCTGGCTAGAATCTGTACCCTTCTCCTATTAAAATTCTTCAACGTTTCCAAACCCTTCAAATCCCTGAATGGTGGCCTGTGTCACATGTAAAACATGGTAACTTTGATTACTAAGAAAAAGTGCTATGGGTGATCATAAGGTAACCTAGAAAGGGGGTGTGAAAAACTACCTGATAAAATGCTCAGTATATTAGCTCCAGAATGAAGATAATCTAGATGAATCTGTTAAGTACTCAATCAAGTCAATTAACAAAAAATGCATATCAACTTCTTTTTCCTTCTTAATAATAGTGGTAAATGTTCATTTGGGAGAGCTTATTAAAACAACTTTTCTCACTATATTTGTTTTAACAATCAAACCACAGTTTTCTAATGGCTTACTTATAACACATAACATCTTGGTCACGTAATTGACCATCAATTCAATAATCAATCAAGCAGCTTAGCCTTTTTTGAGAAATTAAAGGATCGATTTGTCAAAAAATCTAGCAAGATTTTAGAAGAGAGATAATTTTGGATCAATTTTGAGGAAAATTCTTCCAATCCATTACATAGCAACTCAAATGACTATTTACATGCATTTTTAGTCACATGACTTGGTTAATGAATCATTTAACTTGTTCAGGGATGAAACTAGGATTTGAAGTTGGAGTGGCCGAACATGAATAATTTTTTTTTTTTCCATGTGAATCCAAACTAACATCTATTGAATATAAACATAGATTCAACAAAAGAAAAGACAAAAAATAATTGTTTCTTAGTAATTTAAACTAAATTATCTATTAAAATGGAATTCGTCATTGTTGTTTTAATTCCAAGTAAATCATATATGATGGACTTTGTACAAAATTTAGTTGAAATCTCTCTTTTAATGTTCAAAATTATAGAGTTCCTTAGAAAATCTTCTTTCATAATAAAAAAAATTGTTAAGAAATTTTGGTTGAGGATTTTTAAGAAGTTGAGATATCGTCATTAAAGGTAGGTAATGTTGCATCACTAGCAATGAATTCTAAAATATTTGTATTTATTTTTGGAAAACTAAATAGTTGCAAAAGGCAAAATAACTTTATAAACTATCACCATATAACTATATATATGCACAAATGATACACAATGTTATAGAATTCTATATAAAAATAACTTACAACTGACAAGAAAAACAAATCCTAAGAAACAGTCTACAATAACTACAAATCATACTTGGAAAAAAAGAAGTTAATAGCGTATAAAACTGTTAACTTATTGTGTAATATCATGAATAAGCTAGAAGGTAGTATTATATATATGTGTGTGTATGCGTGTGAATCTCTCTTTTTTAAGTATAACTCTAAGAATTTCAAATTTGTAAAAGTGGGTTTGTATTTGTACTAAAAAAATTTGTTTCAGTAGTGGGCCATGGGCCAAAAGAATAGGCCATGTAACCATTTTATTTTTGGGTCTTTGGGTTAATTTAGTTTGAGAGGGGTCAGTTTTCATTCTTTAGGGAGAGGAGAGGGGTGGAGGGGCAAATATAATTTTCCTGGGGGCCAAATATAATTTTTCTTGGGCTTTTTTTTCTAAAATCTTAAATATATACATACAATAACTACAAATTCTATAACATTAAATAGTAGTAATATGCCTACTATTTAATGTTTTAAATATATACCTACTATGGCTGGTTCCATCTCTGAACTTGTTTAAATAATATACGAACACATCTAGCGTTCTCTCTTACCAACATTCTTTTGCCCAGATGCAAGTTACACCCTCCTTTCCATGGGACCTGCAAGTGACAATAGAAATTCATATTATACAGTACACCTCCCATATACTTGTACGCTTATACAAATAAATAAATGTATGTTTATAGAACCCCAAAGGTATCAACCCATACTATACAATGACACAGCGAGCATGCTTGCATATCTTAAAAACTAAATGGATTGTTGTGTTACAATTCTGTTGTATATGTCTTGGATCTCTTACAATAGTTGTCCTGATAATGGGCACAAAGAAAAAAAAAATTTATTAAAAAAATCCTCATTTATACCATTTTATGCAATCCATATATCTACGTTGTCTTCCTCCATTTACCTAGCATGTCCAAGGGTTTTTCCCTCAATCCATATATAACACTTAGCCCTATCATATATATATATATATATTGAGAACAAAAACCATTCTATCAGAGAAATTTCTAGTGCTAGAATACATTGAGAACAAAAACCATTCTATTCTTCTATTAAGAATATGTACATGTCCCGCAATTACACAGTTTCGGGTTGCATGGCGGATTCCTTCATGGTTGTTGAATGTGTACATCATGCGGCTGCATAGAAGGTGAAACCTCTGCTTAGGGCACATTGGCCTACTCAACTTGGGTCATGGGATGACATCACTTCTATACACCTCGACTTGTAGCCAACAAAACCTTAGGATATATATGTTTGGTTGAGTGGATTTTAGGGAGGATAGAAGAAAAAAAAAAAGAAAAAAAAAGGAGAGAAAACGAGAGGGAAAACTTTTTGGAGGGTGTTTAGTTGAGAGGGAGAGAGGGAAAAGAGATGGTGGAGCCTGGGTGTTTTTTCCTTGAGTCCACCAAAAAGTTTTCTCCTAATAATGGGGAGAAAACTAAGGGGAGGATTTTTGTATAACTAGAAATGCCATGTGCACTTGCACTGGGTTTCATCCAGCCCAATTACCTTCTTCTTCTTCTTCTTTTTTTTTTTCCGTCCAATTGTTTGTTTTGTCCAATTGCCTTTTTTTCTTTCTTTTCTTCATCCACTTGCACATACACAATATTTTGCTTAAAAAATGTGTTACTTTTTTGTTTAATTTAATGGGAACATAATTGTAAATTTATACCAATTAATTTCATTTTCCATAATCTCATTTTTTTGTCAACCAAACAAATAAGTTTTCCATCTCTCCACTTTTCCATCCTCCCAACTAAACACAAATGAGAGAAAACTAAATCTCTTCTATCCTCCCATTTTTCTATTCCCTCCCCAATTTCTATTCTCATACTTTTCCACTCCTCCAACCAAACGGATCCTTAATGTGATGGGGAAGAATGAGGTAGGAGGTGAATGTGTTTTGGTCGAGTTGATAGACATTGCCTCATAATGTGATGTGGGAAGGCTAAGGGTGCGTACGAATATCATGTGAGAGCTACCACGCAGGACCATGGAGGACCTGGGTGCAACATGGGTGGTGAGTAGGGGAGACCTAAGAGAAACATGAGTAGAGGATAGGGTTGGCCTTAGGTTATCATAGGTCATGGATGGAGGCAGTCTGTGGTCATTGTAGGTTATGGATAGGGGTTAGAAATGGCAACGGGTTGGGTTTTTTTTTTATGCCCAAACCCGCCCTCATTACTTGAACCCACCCCGTTTTATAAACAGGTTAAAAAAAAAAAAAGAAAAAAAAGAAAAACCCCAAACTCGCCCCATCAAGCCCCACAGGCCTCAGCCCAAAATCACAAACACAAAAATCACTAAAATCATTGAATATACATGTAAAGAACCCAAAAATGAATAAAAATAATCACAACATTTTCTTGGCATCCATTTATCTAACAAACCAATCCATACCAAAAATCCAACAAATCCCAGAAATTTTGCAAACCCAGAAGGAAGATTAGCAAATCTGAAGATCCCACCAACAAAACACAAAAAGGGGAACAAATTTGGCTCACAATAATGTCAAACCCAGCCAAACACATGACAAATTCCCCTCACTTTACAGGGAGAAAAAGAAAATGAAGCTTTTGGTGTAACAATAGCTACATGTGATGTGAGTTCGCAGTTGGCGATGGACATTGTGTTCTTCTGTTGGTGGTTGTTGGCGGAGTAGTGTGGGATCGGTGATTGGTTTGTAGGTGGCGGTCAAAATTTTTAGTTAATTGCTTGTGGGTTTGCAACGGGTAAGGGGTGGTTCGTAGTGGTTGTGGAGATTTTCGTGATTGACGAGGGTTTTGACTTGTTGACAACGAGGATTTGGGATGATCCATCTGTGAAGAATTTTTTTTCTTGGATCTTGTTTTTTAGGCTTGGTTGTGACTGTGGTGGTTTGGGTGAGTTGTATGGTGGGATGATAGCATGTTGGCAGGGGAATAGAAATCAATCAAAACACAATGAGAGTGAGAGTGAGGGTGAGGGTGGGTCGGTGAGAGTGAGAGATTGAGGGGCGGCGGTTAAGACTTGTGAATTTAAGATTGATTAGGTTTAGGGTTTGTAAGAAGTTAGTGATATAATATATATATATATATATATATATAGAGAGAGAGAGAGAGAGAGAGAGAGAGAGAGAGAGAGAGAGAGAGAGAGAGAGAGAGAGAGTTAGGGCATTTTAATTATTTTATTGTATTCGGGTCAGGTTTGGGTTCGAGGTGGGTATTACTAAAACTCACACCCAACCCTACTGTTTTACGGGTTGGGCCGAGTACCCGCAGGTCGGGTACTTTTTGCCATCGCTAATGGGGATGACCTAGGGTCAATATATAGAAGGAGTAGATGAATCAAACTTGAGGTCCATATCTGTTAAGAGTGGAGAGGAGTTGAGATCAACAATGTAATCCTTGGCATCCAAGTCACATCTAAAACCATGCCCAACACATAGCATCTGAGGAGGGCGTGAACCACCTCGCCTGTATGCAAGAGCTGAGCTTGTACTGGGCCCTGCAACTGGAGTCCTAGTGGCATTTGCATCGCAATCAATATCTATAATCTAATGATCAGGCCAATTCCATGATTATAAGTTCATTTCATACCTAGGAAATCAAATGTTGAAAAATTGATGTAGGACAAAATATTCTAATTAATTTTTGTAATCTTTTATATTTGGTATTTTTATGTAATTTTCGTTATTTTAGGTTTAGGGCATTTATTTCCTTGTTTTTAGGTGTTTTTAATGTTGTTTAGTCAAATTAGGGTTTTATATGCTTTCGTAGCCGCCTTAGGGTTTCTAGTTGCCCTAAGTTTTGTTTTTACTATTTAAATGCATTGTAGCCTCCAAAGACAATTCAGTGAATAGACTATTATCAATAAACACAGACATTTTGTCAAATTTACTTCTGGTGGATTCCAGTTTTATCTCTTTGTGAATGCAGGGAAACCCCTCGTGGATTCGAGGTTTACTACCAGAAACTAATAGTTTAGTTTCTGTTTCATCAAAAAAGCATCGTGGTGCTTTTTTTCAGGCTTCCACGACATCAAAAATAGAATAAAAAATAAGGATTATTATTGAAAATAAAGGAGCAATATAAGCAAAAAATTGATACATAAATCATAAACTTTAGATAAGGGATTCCTTGCTCTTCATTTAGGATTTATCATATTCATAGAATTGACGTAGTAGATAGAAGTTAAATGTCAATGTAAAATACCAATTTCAATGTCTACTTATGTCTAAATTTCATTAGAAAACAATCGAGTTACATATGTAACAAATTTATTTTCTTTGAAACTTGTTTTTATGTATTTTATTTGTGTTTTCTTTTGATGGTTATACTACTACTCTCACCCACAACTTCCTGGGCTTTTAGGATGTCATTATAGTTCTCATAACCTAGCTAGGACTCGTTGAGCTCCGAGTGTTGGAAGTGAACCTGTCATTTAAATTAGTAGTGTTAGTAGATGGAACACAAGCCATGCAAGCAAATATAATTAACATTATAATCACTGTCTTAAATACTAGATTGGACCAGCCGGTTCAATAGGGAATAGAACATGGAACTAGATCGGTAAAAACTGGGGAAATCGGCAAAAAATTGGTCAAAATAGGTCAAGAATCAGAAAAAACTGAGAATATGTCAAATTTTCAATTCTTTGACTGTTCCAGTTTTTAAAATCATGATTATTTCCTTATCATAAAATCTCACCCAGCACTATGGCGATTGATATATCAGCAAGTGATGTTATGGTAGCACTCCATATATGGATCACCATATTGCATAGCCCTCTCAATGTTGGGTGCATTGCGGACATGTTAGGCACGAGTGCTCCTGGTATCAATATGTACTCCATGTTCATGTGCCTAATTTGTGTCCATCTTGCCCCTCACGTCTATCCGATGCAGCCTGACATCCATATCAACAGGACTAGGTACAATGGTGATTCTAACCTTAAACCCTTCCTTCCCCGGGAAGTGGATTTGGACACTTGACATGTTGCCTAAAATTCAGTATTTCCTATGGAAATGCTTTTTGCATAGCATTCCTACGAAAGATATTCTGGAGTCTAGAGGTTTAGTGGGAGATGTTAAGTGCCAGGTTTGTAATGGGGACCGTGAGTCCATAATCCATGTTCTTAGAGACTGCCCTTATGCTAAGTGCTTTTGGGATAATACCCAAGCTTGCACATTTGTTCATGAATTCTACTCCTTGGACCTTTGCTCTTGGCTGGAAAAAAAACTATCCTCTGAACTCTTCTTGTAATAAATCTATTCCTCGGAAAATGTTTTTCTCTTTTGAAGTTTGGAGGCTTTGGTTGCATAGAAATAATGTGGTGTTCAAGAGCTCCCCTTTTAACTGTAATCTGTATAGGGAAGTACAAGCTGTTGCTAATGAATTCTTGTTTTGTGCTTCTAGATCTGTTTTGATTAAGAGGAGGCAACATTTCCAAGTTAGGTGGAATAAACACAAGTCTGGCTGGATGAAGCTTAACACGGATGGCTCTTCGTTGGGCAATCCGGGAATGGCTAGTGGAGGGGACTTAATCCAGGACCATAAAGGGAGTTGGGTTAAGGGTTTCACCCGTTCTATTGGGGTTGCATTTAGTGTGGGTGCCAAACTTTGGGCTCTTAGGGATGATTTAAGGTTTTGTATTAGTTTAAATATCTTGGCTGTTGAAATAGAGCTTGATGCTAAAGTTGTGCTTGGTTGGGTTACTAAAGAATTTATTAGCAACTTACATCATGCGTCTCTTATCTTAGATTATCTTAGATTGCAGGACCCTCATCAACAAATTCTTTAAGTGCAATGACGGCTCTACTTGCAAGCAAGGGTGGTCATAGGACCACCTTGACTTGCAAAAAAATGTATAAATATACATTTGTAAAAAAAAAAAAAAAAAAAAATTGGTATATGCAAAACTAACTTATTGTGACTATCTTAATAAAAATTTTGAATACCCTGACTTGAGAATTACTAAAATTTGAGTTCAACAAAAATAAGAGTAGTGCTACTACATTCATAACATTTTTACAATAATTTCACAATAAATTTAATGTAGTAAGCTGTTGCTGATTCTAATTTGGACCAAATACGAATATTTTTTTTTACCCACCAATGTAAGGTTGAATTTAATCAACCATTGTGTTGGCCTTATTCCATGCCGAATTTGCTTGTAATTTAGCAATTAGTAAGCCTCTATTTAGGTGGGAATCATGTAAGGGTAGTAAGTGAGAGAATGTGAAGAAATGCTCAAGATTATGCAAGGATGCAGAGACTCGTGGCTGGGACTCGCAGGTGACTCGCAACTAGGACTTGCGGGTGACTCGCGACTAGGACTTGCCGGTGACTCGCAACTGGCAAGTCGCCAACTGTAGCACACAAGTGAAGCGTGCGAGAAGATGAACAGTCACGCCAGCTGGAGCACTACATGACAAAAAGTCCAGCCTGACCGTTCTGATATCTCGCGGCTTGAACTCGTGACTCAGTCAAGTCGCGAGGCCAAGCCGCCAGACCACCCTGTTTNATATTGTTGAAACTATGATTTGATGAAAACTAAAATTGATGTTATGATGTTGTTTAAATTTAAATTTAAGTACGTTAAATTGAATTTTAAGGCTATAGCATCAATAGAATTCAGTTCTGACATCAATCACTGTCTGTTATGTTCATATGTTGAATGTTTGTTCATGAAAAGAAGAAAACTACCTTAGAAAAATTTCTGAAAATTCAAGTTTCGCGATTTTCGATCGATCAAAAATCACTTTCGATCGATCGAGTGAAATAGTAATCAG
The DNA here is from genome assembly GCF_002906115.3 of Quercus suber. Classification (NCBI taxonomy): domain Eukaryota; kingdom Viridiplantae; phylum Streptophyta; class Magnoliopsida; order Fagales; family Fagaceae; genus Quercus; species Quercus suber. The sequence goes on from NW_027070219.1 coordinate 104,405, forward strand.
ACTTTTTAAATAAATTGATTTTCGATTGCTAGTTGATTAATCGAATTTGTTTTTCGATCGATCAAGAGACGATCGAGTATCAATCGAACAAGTCAGGAGGTCAAATTCGAATTTTTTAATTTTTTCGATCGATCGAGGGGCACATTCGATTGATCGAAAGAAAGAATATCAGAATTTTTTCTAAGTGTTTTCACATGTAGATATAGCAAGGCTATGTGTAATTAGATTATGCTTGTTTCAAAATTAAAAACCTTTATTTTAAAACATCTAGTGGGAGACAGATACAAGGGTTGCATCTCACGGCCTCCATTGTCGGTTTAAAGTAGTGTGATTAAGCACCTCGCCTTGGCGTATATGCCTTGCTCCCTTCGGAGGGTGTTTGATTCATGGTACTACAAGTTAAACTTCTTAAAGATAGATGAAATGTGTTTTAACATTGAGAATGACCACACTTTCGTAGAGTTACTTGGTTATTCACATTGATTCTAAGCAATGGTGTCCACTAGACTAAGTGTAATGTTAACCTCCCTTCGGAACTATGTCATTATTACTTAGAGGCTGAAGGGAAAACGACAAATTATTTTTGTTTGGTAAGAGTTATCATGATAGCATTAATAATGAGAATGTTTATCGCCTAATCATAGTGATTGGTATGACCTCGCTTCTGAGGAATATTAATTATGGGATTGGGTTGTCATTGCATATATTATTTATGGTTTTATTAAGGTTCCATACTATATGTTTATATGCTAAATAGATAATGTCCAGTTTATTGATTATATCCATGTTTATTGTTTTCAGATTTAGAACATGGCATCATTTAGCCCACTTGTTACTATTCTTAATCAAAACAAACTGACTGGATCCAACTATGTTGATTAGAAAAGAAATTTGGACATTGTTCTTATTGCTGAAGAGCAAAAGTATGTTCTTACTAAACCATGTCCCAGCTTTCCTTCATTAGATGCTCCTCTTGAGAAAAAACAACGATATGATCGTTGGCAGAAATCTAATGAGATGGCCAAGTGCTATATCCTAGCATCTATCTCAAATGTTCTACAGCATCAAATGCAGGATGTAGAACTACCTTCAGACATCATGCTATTGTGTTAAGTCTAGAGTTTGTTGTAGGGTTTTGTCACAGAATATCCAAATGAGGAGATTGTAAGGTTGAATTTATCAACATTGTGTTGGCCTTATTCCTGCCAATTTGCTTGTAATTTAGCAATTAGTAACCCTTATTTAGGTGGGAATCATGTAAGGGTAGTGAGTGAGAAAGTGTAAAGAAATGCTCAAGATTGTGCAAAGATGCAAAGACTCGCGGGTGACTCGCGATTGGCAAGCCGTCAATTGCAGCATATGAGTGAAGCGTGCGAGAAGATGAACAGTTGCGCCAGCTGGAGCACTACAGGACAAAAAGTCTAGCCTGGCCGTTCTATTATCTTGCGGCTTGAACTCACGACTCAGTCAAGTCATGAGGCCAAGCCGCCGGACCACTCTGTTTGGAAAAACTGACTTTTCATATTCCTTTCTCACCCAAGTATAAATACCCCTTATACCCACGAAATGTAGAGAGCTTCCAGAGAGAATTTTAAGAGAGAAACCCTAGAGAAAAATAAGATTGATTCATCCACAATCTTCATATAGAGACTCTTCAAATTTCTCTACTCTCATCCTCTCTATTGTTACATCATTGAGAGGTTCTTACTCAAATCATTTTCTCACTATACCCACATAAATAAGAAGGCTATTTGGTGCTTTGGGAAGCAGTTAGGAAGGGACCAATAGTTATTAGTTGATGCTATAGGTTATAGCAGAATCCGGTAAGTTAGAAAAGACAAAGGTTCGACGTAACCTCGTTGGAGCAAGAAGCTTGGAGGGCTTAGGTACACTGGCTAGATCAGGTTTGGAGGGTCTATTGCTGTTTATATGTCCCAACTTCATTTTCTAGTGGATTATTGACCACTTGGAGGGTGGCAGAGAGATTTTATGCCGAGAGCTTCAGTTTCCTCTTTGATAACACATCGTTGTGTTGTCCTTGTGTTTGCATTTCTCTTTCCTTAATCTTTTCCATTTAATTTCTGTTGTGGATGTGATTTTATTTTGTTTAGATTGTTTATCAATTCTGGTTTAAGCTTATAATCATTCTCCGCACATACATTGTTTGATATAAAGCTTGAATTGGTAATTTGTATTTTGGGGGTCTAAACGTTCATAGTGTTTTATACACTAATTAAACTTTCAACCAATAACAGCTTTTTGCATAAGATTTATTGTAAAAATGTTGTGGACGTAGCATTACTCCAAAATTAATTTTACCTCCAAACATAATTCTTAATCCTTGTTTTTTTTTTTAAAGCTTAAATAACAACAATAAATATTAGCTCAAATACAACAAACATTAAAAAAAAAAAAAAAAAAAAAAAGGACAAGACCAAACAACAAGAAGTGAAAAAATTATTCAACAAAAAGTCTATTATAAAACAAAAATATAAAATTTGTAGCTCGTTCAACCTATTCAATAAAAATAATTTCTAATTTTATTTTTCTTTTTAAAAAATGGTACCAATAAAAATATTGTGGTAATTTAAATTTCTTAGTAACCACCCTAAAAAAAAATTCCTAGAACCGCCATTGCTCAAGTGAGGATGAAGCATTGTTTCCGTGCAACGAACAAGTGTGTAGATGCTTTGGCTAGAATGAGATCATATTCAAGCCAAAATTTTATGTTTTTTGATAGTCCACATGTGGACTTATGTATGCTTTTATTGTATAACACTTCTGGTCTATATTGTGAGAGACAGCGGCTTCCTTATGCTGATTTTGTTTAATTTCTTTTAATGCATTTTGGTTTTACCAAAAAAGAAAAAAGAAAAAAGTTGCTGCATGTTAAACTGATGGAGGACATGTTGACGTTGATGCCACTCTAAAATCCAAAATCATTTTAGCGGCACGGTCGACAAATCATAACTAGGTAGGGCATTAAATTCATCTAGTTTATATGGCTCCTAAACAATCTACAATAGCTAAGAATAAAGGCAGCTGTATTAACAAATGATTTTATGAAAAATCATAAACATAATAACAATGATCATTGTTATTAATTTCGTTTCGGACCCCATTTCGGTTTGTCCAATGGAACGAAATATTTCGGTACCGGCCTATTTCGGCGTACCGTTTTAGGGTGTTTCAGAGTTCCTAAAAAAAAAATATATATATATATATATATATGTATGTATGTATGTATAACTAGATATTATTACTATTATATAAAGTAATGAATTTTATTTTATTTAAAAAAAAATCTTTAAAAAAGTGGGATTAAAAAAATATTTATTTATAATTTTTCTACAAATAATACAATAAATATAGTGTATAAACATTCACCTTAAAAAAATTCAGTGAAGTGGATAAAAAAATTTATGTAAATATTTTTAGACCTTTTACTTGTGGCATTGTTGTAAATAACTAAGTATCTATGAATAGTTTTTTAAGTAGGAAATTTCCTGGAACTTTCCTACCATTTCCATTAGCCCCCACACGTATTTTTCCACTTATCATTTCCTCTTCATCTAATCTCCTCCTTTCTTCTACTTCACAAACTTCTCCGCGTTTTATCTTCTTCTTCTTTTTTTTTTTTTTTTTTTTTAATTTTTTTTTTAATGCATCCTTAAGTCTCAAGTCTTAAGTCTTAACTCTTCCTCACACAAACAAAGGCTAGAGCTCAACACGCCTAACAGGTAAGTGTTCTCCAGCAAAGGAAATGTCAACAACAGAGAAGTATGGTTGCTCAAAGCAAGAAGGATGAAGCTAAAGGAGAAACAGTGGCTTTGATTTTAGAAACATTCCAAAGCTTTTTTATTCAAAGCCTCATAAAAGTCTCACACTCCTTTTTCTCTCTAGAAGTGGCAGAGACTCAAGCTTGAAGAAGTGAGTTTTAATGGCAACAATTGAGCTTTGTCCATGACTCGAAATTTTTTTTTCTTCTTCTTCGATCTGATGTGAATCTTATCTTTCTTCTTCTTCTATTTCTTTTCTTCGATCTCTGTGAACTGTGAAGCAAACCCAAAACACATATCGGCCGAATCTTTAGTTTCAGCCGGTATTTGCCGAAACACACCAGAATGATCGAAATGCCCCAGAACTGGCTGGATTTTGACCCGAGGTGGAACAAAGGGTATTTCAGCTCCGAATTATATATCGGTACGAGAAATTCCGTCCGTTCCGGCCAGAACGGAACGGAATTCATAACAATGACAATGATAAATGATGTATAAAAACAATTACGATTCCTGCTGGTAACTGACAGTGTCGTAGCAAACGAGAGATAATTATTGAGTACTTTCAGAGTATTATAATTAAATTTATGGTGTGACTCACAATTCATGTGAGAAGTGAGAGTATACATTTATGGTACTCCCGGAGTATTCAATAATTTTCCGCAAAAGAGGTGCAATATAATATTTTAATAAAAACATAACTCCCTTGATGAATCACAATAATTATCTCATACATTACATATATTCTCTTTCTCATTATCGTGTATGTATGTATGTTTATTATTATTATTATTATTATATGTAAGACTCACACATTGTATGATGAAGGATATATTAGATATGTAAAATACTTTCTCCACAAATCATGATCCTCGACGAAGTAATAAGCAAATTTTATATATTAAACACGACTTTCACAGCCAAAATGGGCATTTGCCCCTTTCGCCAAAACTTTCCAACAAAATGCCCCATGTTTGAAACTATTTAGGAAAATGCCCTTGTTTTGAAACTCAATTTTTTAAAAATCAAATATCAATTTGAAACTCAATTTTTGGACAATCGAGTTATAGCGAGCTGAAAATTAAAAAAAAAAAAAAATTTGTGGAACTCGAGTTCCAGAATTTTTTTTTCCTAAGTTCAATTTCGCTATAACTCGATTGTCCAAAAATTAAGTTTTACATTTGAAACTTGATTTTCTAAAAATCGAGTTTCAAAACAGGGGCATATCCCTAAATAGTTTTAGACATGGGGCATTTTGCTAGAAAGTTTGTGAGAAAGGGGTAAAACCCCATTTTGGCCCAACTTCCACTATAAAAACTCTATATAATCCTTAACAATACGACACGAGTCAAATGTGAACAAACAGACCCAATAGAAACACATTTTAGAATATTGTAGGATAAGATCACCGAAGAAGGGAGAAGTTAGTTGATTTTTCTAAAGAACCAAAAGAGAAGCGGTATCACATATAATATATGGGATGTAACGGGAACATATGTGTATATGTTCCATAGAAATATAGTAAAACTTGCGTAACTAGCTTATCGAAAAAAAAAAAAAAAAAAAAAAAATAACTATCATAAACTATGGTA